>NW_005188298.1:38314-40081 GCF_000239375.1 Pundamilia nyererei
TTTACCCTTAGCCAGCAGTTTTAAATTTCCTTCAATGTCGCCTGCTCTGGCCCCTGGAAGACAATTGACTATGGTTGCCGGCGTCTCTAGCTTCAAATGTCTCAGAACAGAATCGCCAATTACCAGAGTTTGACCCCCGACGGGTGTGTCGCCGAGTGGGGAAAAACGGTTAGACACAGGAACAGGTTGGTGGTGTACCTGGGGCTTCTGTTTAGGACTATGCTTCCTCCTCACCGTCACCCAGCCGAGCTAAGCTAAGCTAGCGAAACAGTACAGAGACAGTGAGTGAATACTTTGGCTATAAATTAGGTAGTGAGTACACGGAAAGTGTGCTTCGGATGAAGCATGTGAAGATTAAACTATGAAAAAAGAATGTATTTAAAATTTTTAATTAAATTGCTAACCAGATAAGCTACTCAGAAACACCGCTGTGTTTAAGCAGGAACAGGAAGTGATACTCTACCGCAGAGCGAGGGAACACCAAGTGGCTGCGCTCCATCAGGGTCAGAACCTCTCGGCACCAGAGCAGTTTCTGTCCATGTGAAGTTGAACTACTGGACATGAGCTTTATTCCTCCAGCCAGTCCCCTGGTCACTTTACAGTTAATGAATTACAATAACACACTCTTACAAGAACACATTGGACTCCCTCGCAGGGCCACGTTTCTCCTCATCTGTGCATGGATCAATAAATATATGTCAGAAGGTTGCCACCCGTCTGTGTGCAGCACTAAAATCTCCCGGTCCCTACCTTTTTACATGCATCATGTTTCAGTTTATACCATGAAAACTCATCTCCCCCCTCACAGATTTCTCAGTTTTGTGCATATTTGTCACACTTATTGCTTCCGATTATTAAACAAATGTAATATTAGACAAATACAACCTGAGTAAATACACAGTGCAGTTTTTAAATGATGATTTCATTTATTAAGGCAAACCTACAGGGAGCTGTGTGGCTGGGCTCCTCATCAGTGGAGTGTTTGCTCAGACACTGAAAGTGTTAACAGGGAAGTAGTGAAGCTGAAGACGTCTACGCTGCTCAGACTTCAAACATTCAGTCGCCATTCAGACGCCATGGAGACCCCGTCTGCCTCTCTGCTCCTCGGTGAGTCAAACGTTCATCTACTCATTGATTCATGATCTGAGCTTCAGCACACACTCACAGAGGAAAACAAACATTTCCAGTAGAAACAGAGGCAGGATTCACCCTGCACCGAACACCAGGCTATCATCAGACTCAACCGCATCAATTAGAGACTGTATTCATCAGAAAATACCAAAAACCAGAGAAACCACAGCTAATAATCACTGAAATATGGTGTTTTTAATCTCATGACCACAGCAGCAGCCATGCAGGCTGACTTTAGAAACATTATTGAAAGAATTGATCTTTCTAAGAGAAAGAGTTTCTAGCTTGATATAAAAAATACAAACTGCACAATAAGCTGACATCCAACACTTGCTCATCATCAACACTTGTCATCCAACCTGACTGAGCTTGAAAGAAGAATGGCTCATGCAAGCACCAATTTCCCCTGGGAGACTCGACAACTAGAATTTTGGATCACTCACTTGTAATGACCTCTGACCTTTAGTGACCTCTGCCCTCCTGTTGCAGGTGTGTGTGTGCTGCTGCTGTCTGCACTGACTGTTTCTGCAGGTGAGTTGATGGAAGTGAAAACAATCAGTGAGACTCCAACAAGAACACAAATACATTTACTCTGTGTGTGTGTGTGTGTGTGTGTGTGTGTGTGTGTGTGTGTTT
>NW_005188298.1:41652-50780 GCF_000239375.1 Pundamilia nyererei
CCAGGCACCAAACAGGCTAGGACATGTGTGACTGCATGTATTTGGAATGTCTCACTGTTGTTTATCAGGTGACAAAGGCAGCTCTACCATGTTGTAGCTTGGACAGAGGTGAAGAGGCGAGCTCACAGGTAACTGACTGATGATTTGGTGCTATAGACTAACGAGAGGAGAAGGCATGTGTTTGGCTCCTTCACATAGTGGACATTGAGTTGTTGTGTAGGACACCAGTAGTCCGTGTCTGTTGCTGTAACAGTAGTTCATGTTTAGAATAAAAAAATCCCAGCTCACTGAGTTGATAGGGGCAATAGTGCCTAAAATGTTGCATAATCTTGCTGAGAGATCTCAGTCAGAAGCAGAGACTGAGTTGCATAAATGCAGTTTATTCATATTCAGCATGCTGTGGTTTATGTAACAGGAAAATATGACAGTATAAATAAAGGCAAAGTGTTCCTGTCACTGCCCCAGAAACCCTCTACAGTCTGTTACGGAGGTGCATCAGTCTCATTTATCTTTACAAGAACAGCAGTTCTTAAACCTGCCACAAGATGGAGCTCTGACACAAGGGATGGAAGTATCTCTGCTGTCCACAGTGTGACACACACAGAGACACACTGTTCACAGTCACACATAAAGCATTGAAGGAAACACTTGTATGTAAGTTCAAAGTAGAAACAACATGTGCATCAGTGTGTCTAAGTACAATCATCTTAAACATGATATAGTCAAACCCCCGTCCATGTGATGCACAGTCAGAACAGTAGGGGATGTTTTTTTCTTTAGGGGTCATCACTGCAGTCAGCCAGGGTGACCATCTCCCTGACTGCTCCTGCTGCCCTCCAACATCTCCAGCTTCAACGGACTTTAGGATTATTTTCCAACTGTTAATTATCCAAGCCATTTCCTGTCATATTTTATATATTACACTGACATGTTTTTCACCTTTTTAGCCTCATTTCCAAACTTGTGAGATAAATAAAGCATTTCTTATGTTCTTATGTTAAGTAATGATTAATTATGCTGTCACAAAGGAATCATCCTATTATCACATCCTGATGAGTTTGATCCTGAAGCAGCTTTTATGTCAAACTTGCTGCCTGTTTGACACCCATCAGAGTCTCTGCAGAGGTTCTAGTTGCAGGCTGACGCTGCGGTGATGTTCTGCCACCTGCTGGCAGCTTCCTGTAACTACACAGTCTGTGTGAACAGCTCCACAGGCGTTCAGATGTAGTCCCTGTAGTGTCTACTCCACAGTGGGCACTTGTGCACTCTGTGTGCTGGTGTGAAATCTGTGCCAGCTGAGAGCATCAGCGACCATAACCATCCATTTCTTAAACACAGAGGTCTCTGCTCTGGTTCCTCTCACTCACCACCAGGTGAGGATTTCCTGTCATTGACACTCACTGGAGCCAAACAGGTAATTATAGTGTAAAAAGCTGTTTGTCTACCAGCTTGTCTCTCACCCTATCATGCGATTTCCTGAGGTCAGATGGTCCAAGATGTGAGTGGGAAGGGATCTTAGGGGGACACTCCAACAGGGTTAAATCTGGAACTCTCCACCATTTGAAGAGTCCCAGATTTAAGCCGTAGAACTGAAGAAGCTTCTCAGATGAAGGTGAAACGTCTTCAAGCAGCTTAAAGAAGTCCAGACGCTTTTCTTTCCAAGCTCCTTCGACTACGATGACCTGGATGATGGACAACCTTCATGGACATACTGACATAAACTGATCTGTAGAAGAAAATGTAGAAAAATGAGTTATATGATAAAACATGTTTATGATAGTTTAAGATATATTTCATACCATCACACTGACTCCAGTCTGACATCACTGATCAATAATCAAACAGATCAAACTGATTGATCAGCATCAGAGGAGTGGGATCAATGGAGCTGCTTCTGTTCCTGATGTTTGATCCTGGACCTGAACGTCCCTGCAGAGGAGACACGACAGCTTCACACAGAAACACAATAAAATAATAAGTGAAAGCAGAGAGAACCAAGTGAAAGTGAACAAACACCTGTAACTGTGAGCAGCACGACTCCATCGATGATGTTTCCTGGCTCCAGGCCACACAGCTGTATCTGTGGGGCGTTTAAGGGTCAGGCTGAACCGTCCGCTTTTCACACGCTCGTCTTTCTTTCACTCGGTCTCTGTGATGCTGCTCCTGTTTGTCAGGCTTCTCAGGACGGTGCCACCACTCCACCTGAGTGTCCTCAGGCAGCTGGACAGACTCCGCCCCCTCCTCCACCTGACACTCTGAGAGAACAGCAAACACAGCATGAGGTGTACAGACAGCAGCAGGTTTCAGAGGTGCAGAGAAAGCTGAAGCCGATCGGAGCAGAGGACGGAGGCCACGTCCACACTGATACGTTTTCCTTCTAAAAGCTTCTTTTTCTCTCCGTTTTGGCCTCCACACTGAGACGACGTTTTTGGTCAAGGAAAACTGAGCTTTTTGAAGAGGCAGTTTTCATGTTGCAATCTGGACTGCAAAAACTGAGCCCTTTGAAAACAATGACGCATTTTAGTCATATGATGCAGTCATGTGACCAATTAAACTGAGTGGGTGGACGGCATTATACAGCAGTTCTTTTGTTTGCTCTCAGTTCTGACAGCCCTGTTAAAGATTAATATCAGTTTATACATGCTGCAGACAGCTGCAGATAAAATTTTTCCTCTACATTTGGCAGCGAAGCTTCAAAGAGCCGGAAAGTAAATAAACGGCACATGGAAATGACTTCCTGTGTGAGGCTTCTGTGTTAGTGGAGCCGCTAAAAGTGGTGGATCTAAATCTGCACCTCAAAGTGCGTTCACATACAAGTAGAAGGGGAGTGAGTGGGTCAGCGCTCAGCGCACAGACACTAAGTTGGCCTTAAACACACCATTTATTTCCATGGAAACAGACACAACCAGAGTTACAGTTTAAATGCCCCTATACAATAACAAGAGTCGCAACACGCTAAAAACCCTGCCGCAGAAATAACTCTACACTGTCAACACAAAGGCTACACAAATGTTTCCATATGCTAAAATTCCCATAATGCCACAGTCCAGCCACACGCCGGCAAATGTTCCTTATCTGAGACACGAGAGGAATTTCTCTTCCGGGATGGAAACCACGCCGGCCAGAAGAACAAGGGGGCGGGCTCCTGTCGCAGACCTGTCTCCTCCTGACAGCACGTCACAGTCCCGCCCCACTCCACACCTGAACACGGCCTCCGTCGTAGCACCGCCAGATGCAGGCAGAGGGACACCCCTGCCCTGCTGTGGATTGCATCGCCTCCCACTATGCTGGCTTGCGCGCATTTCTTTTCCTCCTGCTCGCCTTCCGTGCGTCGCCTTCCCGTCTCTGCCTCACTATCCCTTTTAACAGGTGAGCCTGGCGGCTGATAGGCTGCCTCGGGGAACGCCCCCACCTCCACAGGTACTACTATTGTCCGCTTAGTCCACAGTCGATTAAAAGAATATTGTGCAACAACACTAACACACAATATAAATATCAGGATAAAATGGGCTCAGAGCCACCTCTGTGTGACCCCCACTGCCTGAGCCTGTGAGTATTTAGAAAGTAGAAGGACAGAAACTCCAGGTGTGGACGAGGCTCGTGGCATCAAAAACAGCTGCTGCTGTGATTCCTGCTGAAGGGGGTTCAAATAAGTGTCTGAATACTTCAGGAAATGTTAAAGAAACAATCGTAAGGTTGTGTTTCCAGTTTGACATTATTAGAAACATTATCAGCCACAGGCTGAATGGATTAAATGGAGTAAACTGATACTGGTCCCACCATGACCTCTGACCTCTGACCTGCATCTACAGCACTGAGCCCTGACAGTGAGCAGCACTTGTTTCTTCTGCAGGATGTTTCCCTCCCTGCTGCAGACGGTGCAGGTGGAGGTGTTTGTGTCTCCATCTGTGGGTATTTCAGGGTCAGACTGAGGTCTCCAGGTTACAGCAGCTTTCTCTTCATCTTCGTTGGTTCTCTGTAAAACTTGTGTGTCTCAGTTTGTTCCTGATGTGTTCCTGACTCCAGACGTGTTGGATGAAGAGCAGAAGAACAGGCTGAGCCTCCACAGTCGGCCATGTCTCACACGCTTCCTTTCTTTGGGCCTCAGCATCAGCAACGTGTCTGCAGAGGATGTAGGTTTGAGTGACCACAACTGTGTCTTTGTTGACCTTCACTTGAGGACATGCCGTTGGATAAAAGAGTCTATTTGAAACTTCAGAAACAAAACTCAGATCAGAAAATGGTTTTGTTTGACACAATCAGCTGTTGCGTCTCGAGCTGGCTCACCTATAAATGTGGCTCTAAAGCAGACAGCAACAAAAGTCTGATTTTCTGTAGATAAGATCAAAGAAATCGATGACCCCCCCCCCCAAAATAGCGTTCTTGTTGTGGCAGCTCACTGCTGCTCTACTTTTACACCTGTGACATTTGATGATAATCAGCCATCTTCAGCTCCCTCAGAGATTCTCCCCACAAAGCTTTTTGCCTTGTAAACCTTTTTAACACTTTTCTTCAGACTGGACTGTTCCAGCTTTTTCAAACATGGCACCATGGAAGCAAAGCTCAGCAAACCCAGCTTAGATCCAACATTACATCAACATTATAGATCAGTTTCTCCTTCAGGTCAAAGCTTGTTGAGAAGCTGCTTGCTGCCCACCTCACAGCCTGCTTGAAGAAACACGACATCTATGACCGTTTCCACTCTGGTTTTGGTCACATGCATCCACTGACACTGCACTACTAACAGGAACCAGGTATACTGTGATGTCAGCAGATGGTGGAAAATACACAGTCCTGGTCTTGTTGGAGCTCTCCTGCTCTGAACATCTGAAGCTCTCCACCACATGACTGAGCACAACTAGGGAGGAACATTTACTGAAGCTGCTGCAACATTTCCTGTCAGCACATGATTGTGTGACAGTCAAGGAGCCACCAGAGGCCACCTGCTAACAGGGCTGGGTATCCTCACTGATTTCTACAATCCATTCACTTTTAATCGCTGAAGTTTGCCTCAGACAGTCAGAAATATTATTCATTTCCATATTTTTATATCTATAAAAAGAAAGCTGACACTGTGAGACTTCATCAGAGGTGTGAGCATCACAGCAGATGTGTCAAAGTAACCGAGGATAAAACAGAAGAACATGAAGCAGATTTTCCTGGCCTGGCTTTTTATAGCAGATGACCTTAAAAATATTCTGCAGTAGAACAAAAACACATGTGAACATGACCTGATGAAGTGAAGCAGAGCAAAGTTACAGAGGTTTGATTACAGACACAGCTGAGAGTTTTGCAATTTTCCATCATTTTACAAAGTTTGTTCAGTTTTGAACAGCAGAAATGAGACTAAGTAAAAAACAACAACAAACCCAGCGGCCAACAGCGCTGTCAACAACGGTAGACTGGTGGGTAACAACAAGCCAATAATGCAGGAAACAGAGATTTTTAGATGGAAACTGATTCTGATGCGTCTTTGTGCAGAATCCATGTTCCTGCTCTCAGTTACTGTTTTAGCTGTTTGATGGTTGTTGAAACTGTGGGAGCTTCAACCTGAGATTCAGGCGTTTCGGGTAAAATACATTTATATTTAAACATCGATTCAGGATTTTAATGAGTCAATATGACGTCATCCAAGCTAGAGTCGATTTCACTAATCAAAACCCACCTCTACCTGCTAACCATCGGCATTATGGGTAGTGTAGTAGGAGACACTCACCTGACTTAAAATAGTGCCGGAAACGAAATGAAAGACCTCGAGAGACGATAAGAACAAGAACCAGCAGAACCAGGAGAACCATCAGAACCAGGAGAACCAGCAGAACCAGGAGAACCTGGAGAACCCGGAGAACCAGCAGAACCAGGAGAACCAGGAGAGCCAGCAGAACCAGGAGAACCTGGAGAACCCAGAGAACCAGCAGAACCAGGAGAGCCAGGAGAACCAGGAAAACCAGCAGAACCAGGAGAGCCAGGAGAACCTGGAGAACCCGGAGAACCAGGAGAACCAGCAGAACCAGGAGAACCAGGAGAAACAGGAGAAACAGGAGAACCAGCAGAACCAGGAGAACCAGCGGAACCAGTAGAGCTGTGGTCCAGGATGGAAGTGGTTCTGTAGAGAAACACAAATTGTCAGGTGACCTTTGACTGAATGTAATGAATTAAAGAATATGCTTGGATTTAAAATGCTTAAGCAAGCATGCTTATTGTGACAATATGAAAAGTTCAGTTTGAGTGATTGTGATCGTCTACAGCAGTGTTTTGGTTTGATGTTGACCTTTGACCTGCAGTGGGACATCTCTCAGTCTAAATGATCTGACGGAGCAGGTGTAGGTGGCGCTGGTTGGTCAGGTTCAGGCTGAGGTCTCCAGTTTCCAGAGCGTCAGTCTTCATGGATGTTTGGCCGCTGTAACGCTGCTTTGGATCTTTCAGTTCATCACCTTGAAGCTGGTGGATGGTTGGAGGACTGAGGTCGGAGCGACTCCACCCCACTGTGGGGCTGTCCAGTTCAAAAGTGGGAAACTCACAGGGCAGCAGGACAAACAGCTCTCCCTCATACAGCTCCACAGCCGAGGCATGCTGGGAAACTGAGGACACAGACAGAGTCCATGTGTCACTTTGAGGTCAAACATGGACACAGCTTCAGTTACACATTATCAAATATCTACATATAGAAATAAAATCACTGTGCAGGTCAAATAAATGAATAGAATAAAGAAAGAAATCAGACGTGGTATAAGTGAAAAGTCTGAGTTCAGCTCGGCGGCTCACAGAAACACTGACTTCCTGTTATTAATGAGGCGGCTGTGGGAACAGGTAGGAGGCTCCTGATTGGTTCATAAGGTGTGAATAAATGTGTCATGTAGCAGGAAACAAAGCCACATCAGGCCTTAGAAGGAATTCATGAGAGTCTGAAATCTGTCTGCAGTGCAGTGGAGTGATCTCCTCCCTATGAATGAAGTTAGAAGTCTGGAAGTTTAGGAAGCAGCTGCACATCAGGAAGCACAAATGTGATGAGGAGAAGGCGTGGAGCGCTGTGTCAGGCTCTGCTGTGGAAACCAATGAACTTTTGCAATGTTTTGAACTGGGAAAAGAAGCAGGATGTGAACTTTGTAGGTCAAAACAAAGCTCAGGGTCAAATTTGATTCAGTACCTGTGTCACCATCAGTGTTGGGCAAGTTACTTTGAAAAAGTAATTATAGTTACTAGTTACTTATTCAAAAAAGTAACTTAGTTAGTAACTGGGTTACAATATTCTAAAAGTAATTAATTACTTGAAAAGTAACTCTTGCGTTACTTTAAAAAAAGTTTAACCCTCTGGGGTCCAGGGTAGAATTGGCCATTTTTAACTACTTTTGATGTTTCCTCCACATTTTACCTTTAAAAACTATTTACTTTGCCTTGTTTGGTATCATCCTTTTCAGCACAACCTCACGTGCCTGAATTTACAGTCAAGTTTTCATTTTGACAGACTGTAATAACACAATTGATCTAAAATCACACAAAAAACATAAAATCAGAGTAGAAAAAAGTTATTTTTTACTGTAACAACCACAAACATGTTTAATGAATCATATTTCATAACTTTAAAAAAATCCTATGCACAAGTTTTGCAAACAACAAAGTTATTTGCATCCATTTACCTTTTACCCTTTTTCAAATAACCATTTCAAACTATTTACAGAACAATCAGCTGTTCTTCAATAAGATGCCACAAATTATTTGTGCCACTCCAAAAACATAATTTCTGTCCACTATAAAGGAGAACATCACAGCCTGATAGCTGCAGGTCTGATAGCAGCAGGTGTATCACTGCTGTTTCTACCTGGAGACAGCAGTCGCCTCATTGTTCTGACACACAACACAAAACTATCCACAACTATCCACTTTAAGCGTGCAGCTGCTTAAAGCTGTAGCATCCAGATTACTTACAGCTGCTTCCTGCAGCTGATATAAGGTGCAGTAAGCTGAACACAGCTTCAACTGTCTGTTTGTTGAAAAATAGTAACGGACCGCATTTTCTTGTTAGTAACTGTAACAGCGTTGTAACGATAGGAATATTAATTAGTTAGATTACTCGTTACTGAAAAAAGTAACGCCGTTAGTGTTGTGATATTTTGATACCATGGTAGCATTTGCTGAGTATTGTTTTTGATGATATTATACAAAGGACCCTGTTTCTGCAATGCCCTTTGTTTGAACCTCATCTCCTCTTGCTGTGTCAACTGAGGATTTTATGGTGTGAAACTAGATACTAAGGTTGGAGGGAAAACACCAACAAATCACTCTTTTACTTATCACTCCCTTGCAGATGTTTCTGGGTTGTGTCAGAACTCACGGATGTAGGAGACTTCTGTGTAAGATTTATAGGCCTTGTGAATGCATCTTTATTGCCCTTGCTGAACAAAGGATTCCAACTGTCGAAGGACACCACCCCACCCAGTGGGCAGGGTCTGAGCTGAAACTTCTTGTCTGCCTATAAAAACTGCTGCACAAAGAATAAACTTTGAGTTAGTTTGGGATGACAATCTAGAACAGTCTCCGCGTCTTTTTGTTCTTCCAAACTGCTCCCGGTACCCCGGCCGGTGCCGTAATTAACCGTTGATCATACTTGAGAATATTTTAATTGTTATAGGTTAAAGGATGAACTCTGATGATAAAAGCCCGCGCCTCAGAGAAACCCGGAATGGAGTTTCTTACAATTTGGTGTCAGAAGTGGGATCTGCTGACGAAGGTTGTTAAGGGAAAAGTTATTTTGTGCTTTTAAAAGTGTTCATATTTTATACACTGTAAGAATGTATCAAAATGTACTCATCATCATGCTTGTGTTTAATATTTCTGCTTATGCAAACGTCTTTCTATCAAGAACTCTCTGAACAGTCACATCACAACACCACAATGAGTTGTGAAAACAAGCTGTTATTGTTAGATTAAGTTCCAGCAACTGCATGTTCTCTCCCCACAAGTGAAGAGCGTGCAGCTAAGCTCCTGTTTTATCTTTCCTTTGCCATCTGACATCACTATACTGAAGTGTATAAATAAAGATGCAAGACAAGTGTAGGTGTGTGAGTCTTGTTGGGCTCTCACCCGTGCACGTTACCAGCTGAACTGTCTGAGTGTCATTTCTTCACCTG
>NW_005188299.1:0-2813 GCF_000239375.1 Pundamilia nyererei
CGTTGACTGAACTAATTGTTATCAGCCTTTCTGAAACCGAATATTCCGAGTTGGACAGTTCGGGGTTACTCAACCCTGAGTATCGTTTTTCACTCTGAGTTTTCTAAACCGGCTTCCTGAAATAGGGCCCAGGTGACAGAAAGTGCATCAACAGTTTGTTTTTGTTTTTGTTTGGTTTTTAGTTCTTTTGTAGAATGCTATATAATACAAATAAGTTATATGTGTAGAATAGTACTGAAGAACGGAAGAACAGCCCTTTATTGTTATTGTACGTGTACGACGAAATTATGGACAGAGTCACAGCTGAAACTCTTACTCCAAAAATAAAACATTAGCATATTCATTCTTTCATGGTTGTTGTGGTGCTATCACGGTTAAACTCAATTATGATTTGATGGGAAAAAGTTGTTTTGCAAGCTTTTGATAACTAATTTAGTCTCAAGATTTGACAATATTTACTATAATTTAAGCATGGGTTTCTGCAGTAATGCAGTATTTTGCAGTTGTTCGTGGGAAAATCAAAATGACACCAAAAAAGTAAGATGCATTTATGGTAATTTCACTGCATTCAATAACAGTGAGATAGCACAGGTTTGAATGTATTTTACAAGTTGGGTTTTGAATAACCTAACTTCAGCAATCAGGTATGTGGTCAACACAAAGTGGGAATGTTTCTATGGTATGTTTCTATCCCCAGTGGGGATATAAATAATTTAGCAGAGGCAGGGATCTAATTTTTTAATGTTGCATTTTCAGGGCTATTCATTTTTAATGCTCTTAACTTGTACTTTCTGCCTTGACCAAAAAATTTCCCACTTTCCAGGAGTTAATAAAGGTTTATCTTATCTCTTATTAACCATTTTGCCCTTAGATTGAAAGAAAACAAAGGAAAAATATCTGCCATAACTTATTAATGCTACAACACATTTTGATGAGGAACTGAAACTGAAGGTCACATAAACATTATATACTGTTGGACTGCAGGTCATTGACCCTGGTGGCCTGTCAAACTAACCAGCTACCTTTTAAACTGGCTCATTCATCATCACACTTTTTTCTTATTTTTTTCTAAATGACATATTACATTAATATGTCATTTATGCCATCAATTATGTTGATGCAATATATGTCTTCAATCCTACATCACCCACATCTGAACAAAACAGAGTATCATTGTTCCGGGCATTCTAGAGTGAATTCATGCATGCGTTGCATTTAATGAAGCCATTTACAATTGTACACCTCAGCATTCTGTTGGTACTTATGAAGATGCAATTATTATTCCTTGTGTGTGTTGAGCTTGGCAGAGCCTCAGTGCTATCACAGCTGCATGCAAAACCTACAAAATCATTCATCTGCAAACTTTTTAATAGTCTGTAGGTCCATGGTAAGACTACTGCCACAAAAACCTAGCAGGACAAAGACTTCTCTGCTTATTGTCAATGATGGACACCAAATGATTTAGGAAGCAAGTCGATATATCGTGTATCATTTAATATTGTATAATGACTTCAAAAATGTGCCTTGAGTGGTCAACAGTCCCATTATATTAAACTAGTTGCTGGTGTTTGCTGCTGTTGTGGTGTGGCTGGTGGCCCTTGAAGACTGGTTTTCTGTGTATCTTTAACTGTGTCTCTTTAACAATGCACTGGCCCCACCCCTGAGTGGGATCTTCTGTGGGTGTCATCCTTCCTACACCTGCTTCATATTTTCCTGCTTCCAGTCATTCAGTCAAGACTGTAAATGTTTGACTGAATCCAAACTTTGCACGCTCTCAAAGTAAGCACTCACCTGTTCCCTGACCTGCCCACTCTTACTCTGGATCATTCATAGATTTGTGTTCAGTCAAAAGCTGCACAAGCACTCTCTCCATGCCTTTGTAAGCCAGCTATTTAAGAAAGACCAACTCAGTAAATTCCCCCCGCCTCTGTTTGCACCTTATCACCGCTGGATATTTGCTAACTCTCTGTGTCTTTTGGCAGAGCTCCTGTGCATCATTCTTTGGAGCTGTGGAATATCCCCTGTATCAGCCCACTAACTTTCAGCCAGCGCACAGTAAATAAACATTTAAAATCTATCCACTGCTTTCTGAGTCTGGTCACTGGGTGTGTAATTAGCTTCATTATAATAGATGCAGATCTACCTTTTAATAGATTGGTGCATTGTCAATTTAGTGGTTGATATTTTTTCCTCATTTATGGCCACAAGCGGCGAGTAGCTATTTTCAAAGCGTTGATAATAAGATTCTCCTGAACGGTTTCTGGATTAAGGCTTAAAAAAAGCTCATAACAGAACCACTGCTCCTCAGCATCAAAAAGACCTAGCTGTGGTGGGTCAGGTGTCTGAATAGGGTGCCTCTTAGGTGAGTAGGTATTTAAAGTTTATGAGGCAAATAGAGCCAGGCATTGTAGTTTTGATGTACTGTTTTTAAAAAAGCACTTATCAACCAACTCAAACTCTTAAGGTGGCTGGGTCATTATGGAAAAAATAATTTATAACCCTAGTTGTTAGTTATGTTAAAAGTAATGCAATGAATTACTTGATTTAAAAAATAATTGATTATATCTGCAGAAGTGTAGAGTCCACAGTGAACAAAATGAGCTGCTTCAAATTTGGCGAATAGCATTGACAGATAGAGTGACACTTATTATACAGGCCTCAGGCTCTAGGCCCAAAAATGACATATACACAGAGACACAGAAGCACATATACACACATACTTAAAACTCTGGTGAAGGGTAAAGGCAGTACTGTGCAGGAGGTCTGTCTCCATGTTGAAGTCTAGCCAAGATTCTTTTATAGTGTGTGTGTGT
>NW_005188299.1:5084-7122 GCF_000239375.1 Pundamilia nyererei
AATGAGTTTTTTGGGTTCATTGAGAACATGGTTGTTGTTCAATAATAAAATTATTCCTCAAAAATACAACTTGCCTAATAATTCTGCACTCCCTATACACTGAACAAAATTATAAACACAACACTTTTGTTTTTGCTCCCATTTTTCATGAGCTGAACTTAAAGATCTGAAACATTATCTACATTATCTGCTGATTAGACAGCATGAATATTGCACAGGTGTGCCTTAGACTACCACAATAAAAGGCCACTCTGAAATATGTAGTTTGATCACACAGCACAATGCTATAGATGTCGCAGTTTTTGAGGGAGCGTGCAATTTGCTGTCTACCAGAGCTGTTGCCTGTGAAATGAATGTTCATTTCTCTGCCATAAGCCATCTTCAAAGGCGTTTCAGAGAATTTGGCAGTACATCCAACTGGCCTCACAATCGCAGACCACATGTAACCACACCAGCCCAAGACCGCCACATCCAGCATGTTCACCTCCAGGATGGTCGACCAGGTGGAGACCAGCCACCTGGACAACTGCAGCAACAATCAATTTGCATGGTAAATGGAATGGCCTGTACTAGTCCCTCCTAGGGACCCCAAAGCGCTTTACACACCCAGTCATCCACCCATTCACACACACATTCACACACTGGTGGAGGCAAGCTACAGTTGTAGCCACAGCTGCCCTGGGGCAGACTGACAGAAGCGAGGCTGCAATATTGTGCCATCGGCCCTTCTGGCCATCACCAGTAGGCGGTAGGTGAAGTGTCTTGTCCAAGGACACAACAACCTAGACTGTCCGAGCCGGGGCTTGAACCGGCAACCTTCCGATTACAAGGCCCATTGCACACCATTTGCCTCACAAGGTGCAACACATCTCCATCCTGGGTCACCAGGAGGCTCATGTTGAAGGGGGGGTACTGTCATGGTCCCCATGTCTCTCCAGCTGGCTCACGTTGGGCCACAGTGTTGTTTTTGTTGTTTCTCCATACCTCTCTCTCCTCCTCTCTTTCCTTCACTCTTCTCTGTCTGCCTGGGCAGAACTCAGGTGATCTGCACCTGCCGTTAATTAGTTCCTGTTTTCCCTGGCCGCTATTTAAAGTCCTCTCCTACCTTATCGTGGTGGAGGGGTTTGTGTGTCCCAGGGATCCCAGGGGCTATGTTGTCAGGGGGCTTTTGCCCCCTGGTAGGGTCTCCAATGGCAAATTGGTCCTGGGTAAGGGACCAGACAAAGAGCGATTCAGAAGACCCTTATGAGGAAAACATCAAGGTAATAGTTTACCCTGCCTGGAATAGGGTTACCGGGGCCCTGCCCTGGAGACAGGCCCGTCGAGGGTGCCCGAGGGTGAGCTTTTGTTGGCCGGGCCTTAGTTCATGGGGCCCGGCCGGGCACAGCCCGAAAAGGGGACATCGGCCCATCCTCCCACAGGCCCACCACGCGCAGGAGGCGCTGTAGGGGTCGAGTGCATTGTGTGCTGGGCAGTGGCCAGGAGCGGAGGCCCTGGCGGACTGATCCCCGGCTACCAAGACTGGCAACTGCAACATGGAATGTCACCTCTCTCGTCGGGAAGGAGACCTGAGTTAGTGCGTGAGGTTGAGAGTGAGGTTGAGAGGTACCGGTTAGATATAGTCAGGTTCACCTCTACGTATGGCTTGGGCTCTGGAACCAGTCTCCTGGAGAGGGGCTGGACTTTTTCTCAGTCTGGAGTTGCCCCTGGTGACAGGCGGCGGGCTGGGGTGGGTATTCAAATATCCCCTCGGCTTGCTGCCTGTACTTTGGGGTTCTTCCTGGTGGATGAGAGGTGTTTTGTTATTGGACTTCTGTGCAAAATCACAGTTTGGCCATAACGTGCCACAGAGTGTCCATAAGTGCAGGTGGCACCAGGATGCTCTAGGCCTCAGGCCGATGATCGATTTTGTAATCATATCACCGGACCTGCGACCATATGTTCTCGACACTCGGGTAAAGAGAGGGGCTGAGCTGTCAACTGATCACCACCTGGTGGTGAGTTGGATCAGGTGGCGGGGGAGGACGCTGGACAGACC
>NW_005188299.1:8728-11837 GCF_000239375.1 Pundamilia nyererei
GCTAGAGGAGGTGGCTGGGGAGAGGGAGGTCTGGGCTTCTCTGCTTAGGCTGCTGCCCCCGCGACCCGGCCCCGGATAAATCAGAAGAAAATGGATGGATGGATGGCTATCTAAGGTTACAGCTTGGAGCAGCTCATCAATGGAATGTTGAACCCCCTGAGTTCGTAAAGCCCGGCTAAGTGTAAGTTTCCTTTTGCGATTGCTTGGTGTAGTGTTAACACTCGCTTCTGTGCGTAGATTCCCTGGACCTGTTTGTGTTTCCTTCCCTGGACCCCTTGTGCAGCAATGTGGACTGGAGTGTGAGAGCTGAAAGGTGTGAGTGGCAGAAGAGGAGTGCTATCTGAGGAGAGAGTTACGGAGCATGTCTGAGCGGAGAAGAGATTAGATCAGCAACTACTGAAGATTTGTGTGTGTGGATTTCCTTCCCCTTTCCTCCCCGGAGCCCTGGAACCCCACTTGTAAATATTCTTGCACCCGGATGATTGTGTAAATAAATTGTGAACTTTTGTTTTCCAAGCTGTGTCTGCACCTGAGTCCGTTCAGTCCTGTGTGACATAATATTTAGTAATTCAGACTGGACAGTTTTACTCTTTGGTGAAGCTGAGAATGCTTTACTGCTTTTTTTGTGAACTTTTGTTCCCTAATTATTTTTTGCAAATTTTTGGTTTCTTTGTTGGTGATTTGGGAGCAGACACAGTTCCTGAGGGCATGAGGTTTTAGGGGGGGAAATAAAAATAAAAAATAAGCTGGAAAATAAAAATAAAGTTGATATCAAGCAATGATGAGATGGTCCTGCTGTTCTGTTTAAACAAGAAAGGAAGAAACTGTGAGTCTGAGTTCATCTGAATCTCAGGAGAAGGCAGCAGCTGGTGGTTTGAGACAAGCTGTATCACCACCACTTTCATACATATTTTACGATGTCAGAGGGCACTTTGAATTCTTCTTGGAAGTGTTGGGACCACATCTGAGGACACAGAGAAATAATTTCAGAGCCCCACTGACCCAGAGCTGTGTCTAGCTGTGCATCTGAGGTATGTGTATTGAGTACTGGAGTGTGTTTTGAGCTACAAGTGCAAATGTTGCCAAATACAGCCGTCTGTGTAGTCAGATCTGTTTACACAGATCTGAAAAATCAGGCTAGGTTAAAAAATAAATAAATAAATGCCACATATTCATCCAGTGAAATCAAAGCTGCATTAAAAACAGTTGACTCTGAAAATTATTTTTTAACACATGAAATATTTGCACAGATTTTAGGCTCCTGGTGTGCAAAGAATGGAAGCCTCCTTCCTGGTTCATCCATCCATCCAATCTCTTCCACTTATCATTGTCACATACTGGGGGATTTAATAAATTTGGCCAGATTTCTAGAAATGAATGCTGCTCTAGCTAAAAGTCAAGGTCAAGGTCAAGGTCAAATTTATTTATATAGCACATTTCAAACAGCCGATGCTGCACAAAGTGCTTAACAATATAAAAATGGTATTAAAAAGCAATAATTTAATACAATAATAACAATAAAAAACAATAAAAGGACAATAAAAGAATTAAAACAATAACTAAACTAATTCAAATAAGACCAAAATGCTTGGGTCATAGTGTGTTTAAAGTCAGGGCATAGAAATGTGTCTTTAGTAATGATTTAAATTGCTCAAGTGTTTGTGCAAATCTAATATTTAAGGGGAGACTATTCCAAAGTCTGGGACCTGCCACAGAGAAGGATCTATCACCACAAGATTTGAGATTAGTCCGTGGGATGGACAGCATTAGTTTTGAGCTAGACCTCGTGGTTTTTCCAAGAGCATAGGCAGAGAGGAGCTCAGACAGGGCATTAAGTGACTTAAAAACAAAAAGTAAAAGTTTAAATTGGATCCTCTAGGAAACAGGAAGCCAGTGTAAAGAAGCTAAAACTGGGGTTATATGCTCTCTCCATTTGGTACCAGTTAGCAGGCGAGCAGCTGCATTTTGAACCATCTGAAGACGATGGATGGTGGCCTGATCTAGACCATAATACAATGATTTGCAGTAGTCTAATCTGCAAGTAAGAAAAAGAGGTATGGCTTTACCTTGGCTAGCTGTCTTAACTGAAAAAACAGGACTGAACTACTGCACTCACCTGCTTATTCAATTTAAAAGAACCATCAATGTAGACACCGAGGTTTTTTACATGTGTTTTACAATACAAGGAAAGGGCGCCCAGAGTGCTGTCAATATGATTAAAGTTGCCAAAAATGACAACCTCAGTTTTATTTTCATTTAGCTTTAAAAAATTTAATGACAACAACTGTTTGACATCATCAAGGCAGCGTAATAGGAGCTGCGGATGGTCTGACCCTGCTTTTAAAGGTAGATAAATCTGCAAATCATCAGCAAAACAGTGAAATGAAATGCTGTACCGCGAGAAGATGGAGCACAATGGCAACAAATAAAGTGCGAACAGGGCAGGACCCAAAATAGAGCCTTGAGGTACACCGTATTTAAGAGGGGCTATTTTGGAGTTGTGGGGGCCCATATTGACATGAAAAAACCTTTCTGACAAATAGGACCGAAACCACTGTAGGGCAGATCCTTTTAGGCCAGCATGAAATTCTAGCCGTGATAACAGGATGTCATGGTCAACCGTGTCAAAAGCTGCTCACAAGTCCAGCAATAAAAGGGCAGCAGGGCTGCCAGAGTCCAGAGTTAAAAGAATATCGTTAAAAATCCTTAAAAGTGCCATCTCAGTAGTATGTAGTGATTTAAAACCAGATTGAAATTTTTCAGAGATCATATTAAAATCAAGGTGGGCCTGCAACTGTAGGTAGACCACTTTCTCCAAGACTTTAGATAGAAAAGGAAGCTTTGAGATAGGCCTGTAGTTGGACAGATTAGTTGGGTCCAGGTTTTGTTTTTTAAGAAGAGCTAAACTATTGCTTGTTTAAAGCATGATGGGACGCAGCCCAACAGTATTAAAAGTGCTTTTAAGCAAGCTCGGGGGGGAGACAATCAGAGGGGCAGTGTGATGATCTTAGGTTACTAACTACCCCGGTCAAGTCATTAAGTGAGACGGGATCAAACTGCTCTAAGACAGCTGAGCACACAGGAGAAAGACTCGGATCTGAGGCAGCAG
>NW_005188299.1:40489-50689 GCF_000239375.1 Pundamilia nyererei
TTTATTTCTTTTTTTGGGGGGGTTCAACAGGAGAAGAATATCCCTAACAAGTTGATTTGTTCACATTGTCACATCTTAATTTTTAAGTGAAATGTGCATTTTGAGTTTATACACTATGTATATAAGGCAACTGTTTCCTTTTGCAGTATTTTTGTGTGGTGCGTTTTTCTATTTCTTAACAAAAGGTGAACAAATGTGTTTAAGTTCACCTAGGATGATTTGTTTTAATTTTCACATGGTCTTACTGAGGTGATGCGAATTGACAAATGCATTCTATTTTTTGGGGGGGGGGTGGCATGTGCTGGAAAAGCTAGCTTGAAAAGGGACCTTGTAGGTGACTAAAAAGTGCTTGAATTTGACCCTGAAAAAGGCGTATGAACCCTGGAATTAACAAAATATTTCTATATCAGTAAAGTTTTAGTAGCCAGTTATTATCCTAACCCCCAATTCGTTATTATCAGGTTGTATTTAAAACTTCCTGAAAAATTTTCAGCTGATCCAAAATGCTGCAGCGTACTGGCAGGGATTAGAAAGAGAGAGCGTACTGACTCCTCCTAATTATATCCCTGTTAAATCCAAAGTCAAATGTAAAATCCTGCTCCTCACGTACATTGTCTTGAATGATCAGTCCCTGTCTTATTTTAAAGACCCTATAGTACCTTATCACCCCAATAGATAGTGATTTATCAAGTGTCTTGAGGCAGCAGTTGTTGTAGTTTGGGGCTGTATAAATAAAATGACATTTAAAGTAACAGATTTTGAAACACATTTCAAGATAATGTTACAGATGGATGAGAACCTAACAGAGGGAAATGGACCGGCAGAAGCTGTAAAAGACGAGGATATGGAGGTTACAGTAACATCTCAACTAGAAGATGTCCTGGTGACCTCTGACAATGCTGAGATGGTGTCAAACACACAAACACTTTTAGAAGAAGAAAGGGCAGATGCACAAAGGCACTCAATAGCAGCAACCGTGTCTTTAGACACGCATAAGAGCAGCGAGGATTCTGAGGACTCGGACAGGTATGAAAACGCACAGCTGTCAGCGTGGTAAAACAAAGACGGGTGTCGCTAATGCTCTTTTCCTGTCCTCAGTGACAGCTCTTCCTCATCATCTTCATCCTTCTCTTCTCCCTCTGCACCTGCGGCTGTGGAAGAAGTTGATGAAGGTTTCAGCCAACCAGCACCCATCAAAACGCGAGATGAGATTCTGCTCGAGGTCAGTCTGTAATCGTATGTATGTGTGTTCTTGTTAAAACAGCAGTCCCTCTTTTACCGCCGGAGTTACGTTCTAAAAATAACCCACAATAGGTGAAATCTGCGAAGTAGCCAACTTTATTTTTCACAATTTTTATAGATGTTTTAAGGCTGTAAAACCCCACACTACACACTTTATACACTTTTCTCAGACAGGCATGAAATTTTTCACACTTCGCTCTCAAAGTTCAAACCTTCGTAGAAAAATAAGTTCAGTGTTATAGAATGAAACCAAAGGAACCGGCAGATGACGACGTTTCGTCGACATTCGTGTGTTTGATGGGGATAAAACTTAAAAAACGTATAGTACAGCACTTCAGAGTCACACTGCTAGCGATCAAAGATTTATGTAAATTTGGCAAGCTGCACACATTCTGTACTGTACAAGGAGACATGGCATGAGATTGATTGACAATGGTCTACAGCCAATCAGGATGCAGAACAAAATGTGCTGTTTAAAAAAAAAAAAAAAAAGCATGCAAAATTGCACCAAAAAAAATCTGCGAAAGGTGAACGGCATTATAGCGAGGGACCACTGTAGTCTAATATTAATTGTAACACTGAAGGGACGGTAATGGTTTGTGTTAGGGCTGGGCAATGTGAAGAAAATCTAATAATAATAGCTTTGGCTATATACCAATATACCATATAGTGCCTACTGATTCAAATTAACCATTCAACATGTTTTTTTTTTGTTTTTGTTTTTTTAATGATATGGTTGAAAATAACATTTGTTTCTGGAGGTTATTTAAATATAGATAAATCAAAAGACTTAACCTTTAAGTTTTAAAATGTACCTCAACAAAGTAAGAATTAAAGACAGCTAAGAGGGTACATTCGTTTGTACTTCACAGTGCAAATGGATAATGACCCAAAACACATCGCAACAGCAGCTCAGGTCTGTTTTTCAGTGGCAGGACAGAGCATGTTTTTCAGTTATTAAATGCAAAACTGAATCCAGAGAGACCCTCAAACGACAGAAACTGAACATAGGTCAAGTCGAGGCAGTCAAGGGGCAAAACACAGCATTGGGTCATGCTCATGGGTTCTAGACTGACAAAACACTTAAAAAGATTTTACTTGTTTGGATAAAATCCCTGCATTTATGATCAGTAATTACAATAAGAGGTAAATCTTTCATCATTTGCCTCACACAGTATACTTATCATGGGGAACTAGAGCTACATTAACCTCCCAAGCAGAGATGGCCTGTGTTATTGAAAATCTCAGAGGGAGCAACAGGATAATGAGTGACTCGTTACTAAGTCTGATACCAACATTTTGGCAGAAATGCTTAATAAGAATTAAATGAATAAAAATTACTCATGGGAAGTAATAAAATGTCTAGATTTTATATGTGATTGTTCCTGTAATGATGTCATGTGATGTGAAGTAAAAATACCAACAGCATTAATGCCACATTGAGCATTGTTAGTTATTACATTCCAACCAACAAGAACCACTATTAGCGTCTTATTGTCCACACTTTGCCACCATGTGTTTTGTTTTTTGGGGGGGGGGTGTCCTGAATTCTGAACGCCCTCCAGCCTTATGTCTAAATGTCATGTTGTTTGTGTGCAGGAACTTCCGGCAGTGGAGGAAGTATGTATTACCTTACCAGAAGAAGCAGAATTGCAGCCACTGGGCACCGTGTCGAATATTATACAGCAGCTTGGTAAATATAGGCACAGATTGTTTTAAGGCTACATTAGTGTCTACCAGAGGAAGAGCAGGAACAGTTTTGGCTTGTGTTTCAACTTTGTCTTTTACCACTGCTTCTGTCACTGCAGTTATTATCCAGTCCCTGAAAGACACGCCCCCTCTTAATGATGGCAGCATTATCTTCAAGTCTGATCGGGAGGCTGCGGCCAAGGTAAGAATGCCAACAAAAGCTTCTCTTTTGTAGAATGCAATAAGTTGCCTGTGTGGTTTTAAGGCCTTTACACACTGGACGAGTAAAATGCGTGCAAACGTTTTGTGCATTTAAAAATATTTTTCAGACTCAACTATTCTTAATGCAGCCGTTCACACCAAACACATAATTACACATGAAAAATTTGCAGCATTTATTTTTACATCAGGTTTAATTTTTACGGCGCTTCAGGTGCATATAAACATATATGACCACTCACAATGCAATCAAAGTGTTCAGTATGACGGAACATTTGATTGTTGTGTCGCAGAACAGCTCATAATCGGCTCTCGGCCTCCTCGGGTATGGTCCCCGTCTCTGCTAACGAGCTCAAACTGCCTCACTGACATCCTGAAATAGGTACAAAAGAGGCCGTGATACAGCTTCAATAAATACTCACAAAGAAAACGGCGCCGTTATGACTAAAAATGTATCGTTTCATGCATCGTTAAAACACTCGACTCCAGCTACAGGACGCCCAGCTGGAAACACTTCACGCAAGTCGAGCTGCCCGAGATTCACAGAATTTACAGAAAATTTTAAATTTTTGTGATTTATATCGTTATCGGGACGATAGATGTCTTATATTGGGATATGAGATTTTGGTCATATCGCACAGCCCTAGCTTGGACTTATGTTTTGGGTGATTATCTTGCTGTAGGATGAACCCCTGACCAACTAGACGCATACCAGAGGGTACTGCATGATGCTGCAGAATGCTGTGGTAGCTGTTTTGGTTCCGGGTACCTCAATCTGGTCACCGAACCTGGATCCAGCAAAACAACCCCAGACCATCACACTTCTTCCTGCATGTCTGACAGTCGATGCCACACACTGTGGAACCATCCTTTCACCGACTCGACGGCGTACAAAGATCCTGCATGATGAACCGAAGATTTCAAATTTTGATTCATCAGTCCATAATACCTTCCTCCAGTCTTCAGTAGTCCAGTGGTGGTGTGCCATGGCCCAGACAAGCCTCTTTGTCTTATTCTGATGCCTTCGCAATGGCTTTCTTGCTTCAACTCATCCTCCCTGCAGCTTGAAGTCTTGTCTTCACAGTTGAAACTGAGACTTGCTTACTACGACAGTTTCTCTGTAGGACAAACCAACATTGATAAGTGACATGATGGTGTGTCTCTCTTCCATTGTTAATTGTCTTTTTCTCACAATTTGTGTAACAACACACTACTTTCTGCAGTACAATACAGTTCAACTGATGCTCAGGAGGGTATGGTACCACAGTGTGTTCCAGCACTGCTTTTATGCAGACAGAAGGGGTTGGAAGTAATCCAGAAAAATAGGAATAGCTGTAGAAGCTTGATCAACCTCCATTGCTGCAGAACAACAAAATTGTTAACTGATGTTGTGTTTCCTGAAAAAGACCTCTTTGTATAATCTGAAATGTACTTAATGTTTCAGTTTTGTAAAGGCCTTTACACCCAATGATATGACAGTGTTGCACTGTTTCTTTGTTTCAGGTGTTTGAGGTATTTGGCCCGGTGTCCAGCCCAATGTATGTTTTACGTTTTAATTCTGTGGATCAGATTATCAGTAAAGGGCTGAAAGAGGGTACTACCCTTTATTATGCACCAGCCATCAAGGAGTACACGGGATACATCCTCACACAGCAGCTAAGACTGTAAGTACACCATTAGCACCATAAGTATTGGTCTCAGTACACTACTGATGTGGTTCATAATCATGTCTTCTAATATGCACTGGAGAGTATGAAACGGCTGGTATGAGAGTCAGCACCTGCAATATGGTTCTTGCCCTCTGTGTTTGACAAGAGAGGCTGTTGCTCACCTACAGTGTCTCACTTTGTGAACCAAAATGGTCACAATATCAGCAGATGAGGTGATGAATGATATAAATAAGTCATCAGGAGATGTAGCTCTGATGTTCATGAGCTCATCTCTGGTCTGAGAAGTTCTGGTTGTATGGCAGTTTATCAGAGTGCACTGAAACACAGAGCTGGCTGTCTCCGGCACCATCACGAAGGTCCAACTCTGCAATACAGTCACATTTGGATTCCTTTGCTTCCAATCCATTTCAGTGGTGTACAGGGGCATATAGATATTTAGTTTTCTTTGTTGACTGTGTGTAAGCTACTTTTGATTCAGTGAATGGAATCTGTTAGGCTAAGCTCATGTCTGTGTGTTTGTTTGTTATGTTCAAATGAAAATATTTGTGTGCAGATTACAGGGATCAGATGCATCCTGGAAAAATGACCAAGAACCGCCAGAAGAGGTATGTATCCAACAACGTCCATTGTTCATTGAGTCATATTCACACAGATGTTTTGGGTTTGCTGAGTGGATACTAGTGCTACTTGCTGCTCAACTCTTTGTGGACTTCTTTTTAAATTTGTTTTATCACTTTATTCTTGGCTTTGGTTGTTATACTCCATCATTGCATACCACAGTTTTGTTGAGGAGTGTGATCCCTCTATAGTTGGAGCTCACCCTACAGCCCCCGTTCTTAAAGATGGGAACCACTACCCCGGTCTGCCAGTCCAGAAATACTGCCCCTTATCTTCTCGCAGCATTGTAGAGGTTTGTCAACAAAGACAGCCCCACAACATCAAGAGCCTTCAGAAACTTCATCCACCCCAGGGGCCCTGCCACCAAGGAGTTGTTTAACTGCCCCGGTGTTGTCCCCCTCATCCCCAGAGTTGCTTCCTCTATGGAAGACGTGTCAATGGGATTAAGGAAGTATTCCCTCCACCGGCTGACAATATCCTCAGTCGCCCACACTATACACTGTGCATGTAGAGCACTTTTCCCCTCCCGAGTTGCTCCCACACTCGAGTTTTTGGTTCAGCCACTGCCCGAGCTGCTTTCCGCTTGGTCTGTCCATACCCGTCGGCTGCCTCCGAAGTCCCACAGGCTTACCAATCCCGATAGGACTCCTCTTTCAGAATTCCTTCTTTATGACTTCTGTCTCAGATTTTTATAATTAATATATTTTTCCTCTCTCTCCGCCTATTAGGCTCTAGACTATAGTGATGATGAGAAAGAGCAGGAAGCAAAGAGGAAACTGAAAAATGCCAAAAAGAAGGACACTAGCCACACAGGTACTCCCATAAAAACACATCTCCAGTTCTTCTATGTGATGTATAGCATGGATAATGACATCCGCTGAAATTAGAATACTGTAGAACAGGGGTCGGCAACCTGCGGCTCCGGAGCCGCATGCATCTCTTTAGTCCTTATAGTGCGGCTCCGCGTGGTTTGAGAAAATAAATTATAAGTATTTAGCTGAAGTGTATTTTATTTATGTTAGTTATTTTTTTTAACTTGTAGCTCTAAATTGGAAGATCGTTGTGACATTGTAATATAAAAATAAAATTATATTTTATTATTTTTTCATCGCTCAAAATAAACGTCACACTCGCGGAAGCCGGTGTACCCGCCAAAACGCCGTGCATTTATCGAGACTTTCAAGATCTTCGGATCCACATTGTCAGCAGCTGTTCTCCACCGTGAACTATGTTAAAAACAAACACTGCTCACGCCTAAAGATGAAAGTACAGCCCCATTGTAAACATATCACAGCAGACCCGGCGATGTTTGCATGAACACGCTTTTCAGCATCTCTTTATTGATCACTTTTCACACACTGTTGCTGTACGCACACAGCCGGCTGTAGCTTTTCAGCTCACAGCCCGACACATACCAACAACAGCATAGATGGCACAGACGTTAAGGTGGCGAGGCGTGATTGCGGGTGCCGCTCAGGTGCGTCCGCCTCCCCTGCAGCGGTGCTGCAGACCACGCCCCGCCACACACATTAACCAGGTAAAATACATATTTAGGCAGAATACATTTTTTTTGCAGCATAGTGCTATTTTTTTTTATTATATTTTTAAAAGTCAGGTCAAGGCTCCAAAAGCCCAAAGGCGATATAACAGTTTTTGTTTGCTACTTGGATCATTTTAGTTCAGCGTCTTTCCTTTTGTTATATTTCTTTAAGAGTTCAAAATGTATTAATTACATAAATAAAATGTAATTTTCTCTGTAGCAGTTCATGGATTTCATAAGCAACACACCTTAGTTGTTCACATAAAGCATAAAAGTAAAAAGCAATATATACAGTGTTATCTTAATTTTAGATGTCAAAAAGTATTTGTGGCTCCCAGTGTTTTCTTTTGCGTGGAAACCTGTTCCAAATGGCTCTTTGGGTCTTAAAGGTTGCTGACCCCTGCTGTAGAAGCACAAGTTTATATGCAGGTTTTCAGGTTTTGAAGATTAAAGTGTTACAAATAGAGGGTGATACCATCCATCTTTAAATACCATTTCTTGTTTTCCCCCTCTTTTCTAGACAATCGTACTCAGAACCCTTCGCAGCGGCAACATAAGCATGATGGAAGGGGCTTCCCACCAAGACATACAAGGCCTTCTTTCCACCACCAGCACTCATTTAGACAGACAGAGCCACCACGACACACAAATTTCCCCCCTATGTTCATCCCTACTCCCTGTCCTTATCCTCCACCTCCTCACCATTTTCCTCCCTCTAACTTCCCTCTCTACCCTCCTCCTCCTCCTCCTCCTCCTCCAACTCCTCCAACTTTCTTCAATCCTGCTTTCTCCACTCCTTTCTGGCTGCCAAACTCTGCCCCCTTTTCTGACTTTCCCCGCCCTCCCCCTCCTCCTCCTCCACCTCCTCCACCTCAGTGACAACTTGCAAAACCTATCAGCAGTGTCTTGTCTCTGATTGTAAAATAAAGCATACTTACTGTAGGTAATAGAGTTGTGCCACTTTTATGTCTGTTATTTGTGACACAACCACATGCATTGTGTTCACCATCCTGTAAGATCATGAAAGATCACATCACATGAAAATGATATTTTTATATTCTAAAAAAAAATCTGCCATTAATTTTCAAGCAGGGGCCAAAAAGCAAACTGGTGTACTCTGAAACGCAGCATGTTTTCATCATCAGCAACTTTCTTTAGTCTTTCCATGTTGTTAGACAGATGGTGGACTAAACTGGAACTTAACTGACTACCAGCAGCTCGTTTTAGTGTCAAAGAGCTGCGTAAAGCTGCATGTACACTGAAATTGCTCAGATTAAGCACTTTATTTCAGGACTTTTTTTTAAAAGCTTGTATTTTTAATGCAAACCTCATTTTACTTGAAATGAAAAATGAACATTTTATTATTAGAGTGCGATCAGCTCAGTGTGATGATGATTATTAATAAACATTGCAAAAATACTGTCGAATTGTGCTTTGGTCATTTTATTTTCCAGCCTATTGTTGACTATATAAAGACACTGATACTGCTGATACAGTGGATGTATAACTTTATAGTATTTCGAACCTTTGTTTGGGGAAGTTTTGTTGAAGTAGACCTGAAAATTTAATTCAATACCCCAGCTTTAGTGGATGTGTGAGAAGACATTAACATGACTTAAATTCTGATGTGTGCACTATTCTTGGTACACGCATTATATGAAGCCACAGGAAAAATTGCATATGTTTTTAGATTCTGAACAAAAACGAACTAAACACAAACCTCTGCAGAAAAAGAGAAAAGTAACTTCACATATCTAGGTCTATAGTTTTTTTTTTTTTTTTTAATTGTTCCTTATGTGTACTCTGTTCCATCAAACCCCACCTAAAGCAATTTTCTCAGTTAGTGGAAAACCTAAGCCAGTATAGTAGGAATAAGCCAGTGCAAGTGGCAGTAGCCGTTTTCGAGACTCTTTCATTTCTGGGGAGCTGGCAAGCCATCTTTATATACACTTTACCGTTCAGACTGAAACACAGGTTAAACCTCACTACTGTCTGTTTTTGTTCTAGATACAAGATGTAATCATAACCTTTAGGGACTACACCCATTCATCAAAAAAATTCTAAGTTGTTCTACTGTGTTCTGTTGCCATTGTGCCTTAATAAACCTGGTTCATTAAAGCACGTTGTTGGATTGAGCAGAGTGAGCGCGTATGCTGTCCGCTTCACTCCATGGCCTGTCCGTCTGCCTGTGGTGAAATGTGCTGTGCTCATTGAGGAGGCTGGAAGTCTCAACACTGAAGTTTACCAGAATCCCCCACACACAGACCAGTACCTATCAGCTGAAATTAGAATACTGTAGAACAGGGGTCGGCAACGTCTGATCAGAAGATTGGAGGTTTGAATCCAGTGAACGGCTACCCTGCGGTACTCGTGAGCACTTGTGGTACTTGGATGAACCTTGGATACCTCGGATGAAAAATCAACATCAATTCAATGTCGTCTTGCTATTTGAGTACACACTACTCCTGGGGTGCTGGTTTGGTGGCTGCCCACTGTTTCATTGGGTTAAATGCAGAGGGCAATTTACCTATGGGACTTAATAAAGTATACAGAACAACATTGTCATCTCTTATCCAGCAGGTTTATTGACAGAATTTTCTCCAAGCACGACATCCCAGTTCACTTCAGACCCAGACAAAACTAACAAACGCAAATAGAAACTCAGCACATGCTGTGTACTGCAGCAAGGAGTGCCCAGCCCACTACTCTGCAATGAAATAACAATAAATCTTGTGTACCCTTTTTTAAGTGCGATTGTGGCGTTTTTCTACTGGTCACTATTAGAACTAGTTTCTTTCTTGCACTGAAGCCATTTTGTTGCCCACTTTCTAACATATTGAGTAAACTGTGACAAAAACAGAATTTTAAAGTGAAGGAAAGTATTCCTATGTAGCTGAAATAAAAGGGGATTTTGTTAAAATAAATGCTCACGTGAGAATGTGCTAAAGACATATTTCACTAGCTGGGCCTACATTCTCAGTTACGATTGATGGTGGTGGATAAAGAAACGTGAACAGATGCTGCAATTTGGGGTGGGTCTCCAAGGGGACTGGCAGTGGCTCCCAGGCCAGGCAGATCCCCATGTACTAATGTAAATAAAAAAGCAGGTGCGGGGGATGAAATAAAGCATCAACAACCGGTATGACGAACGCGGCCGTGACTCTGGCAGACGAGCTGAACACTTTCTATGCTCGCTTCGAGGCTGCAGCTAAGGACTCCAAC
>NW_005188300.1:0-2878 GCF_000239375.1 Pundamilia nyererei
GAGTTTCGGGTGTGTTCATTGTGAAACCTGGCCCCACCTTATCATGCGAATTCCTGAGATCAGATGGCCCAGGATGTGAGTGGGCGTTAAGGCGTCTGGGAAGGGATCTCAAATGTGGCAGTGATACCTGCAGTAAGCAGGGCTTAGTCTATGGGGGGCATGGGGTGTTCTCGATATATTTATTTCAAGTGTTTGGTTATATTATTTGGCAGGTTACATTCATGTGTAATGTAAATAAAATATGATATTAATTAAACTGTATTCATGTATAAAAGATTTGGTGTAGCCAAGTGCTTTGGGGTCCTTAGGGAGTAGTACAGTGCTATACAAATACAGACCATTTACAATTTTTACCATTTGTACTCATTTTGTTCCAAAGGCCATTAAAATAGAAAACTGAAACTTAGGCTGAGAGACTTTTTTTTTTTAAAAGGGAAGAAAAGAGGACATTTAGCTTTAAAACATTTATTATGAATTAAACACTTTTTGTACATTTAAATTATTAAAATAGTTAATGGAAAGTATTAAACAGTTCATTTTATTTCTTTAGAATATTTATTATTGCCCTACAATAAGAAAAACAATGTATTGATTTTTCTAAATAATATTGGCTTGTAGCTGTAGTAAGTGTTGATAGCTACAGTGACTGTTTAGCTTTTATGGCATCAAATAGTTTTACTTATATTTTTGTTATATTAATGCTATTATAATTTACATGTTTTATTTATTATTCTTTTTATTCAAAGAGGTTGAACACTTTGAAAGCCTGATTCTTTAGTTATTAAACTATTTAATAACTGATCAACATATTGATTACTCTACAAATACTTGGGTAAACCATTTGAAAGCTTGACTTTTTGCATTTTTCACCCTGACTATGTAACTCAACAAATATATATTTTTTTCTTTTAATCTATTGTCCACCCGGCTGTTCCTCAGTTTTTAATCTAATTCACTGCTGAGTTCAGATAAAATAATCATACTAAGTAATTTTATCATCAGTGTAGATGCTATAAATGAAAGTCTAAACTCTGCATTTAATTCATTCATGAAATATTATATATTCTGTCAAAATGGGGCCACCCACCACTTTAATTTAACTTTGAGTTTTACACCCAATACACTAAATCCCAAGGTAAGTTTTCAAACACATCAAGTGAATGACTTACTGCACTTTGAAGTCACCTGATCTTAGTAGTTGATGTGCACATGAATGATTTGTGTTTCCTCTGCAGGTAGAAAGTGTGTGTGAGCTGAGCAGCATGGATCCGTGTGAGGACAGAGAGGAGGGAGTCCCTCCCTCTAAAAGCACTCTGTGTGGGGAACATGAGAGCCAGACCAAAGCTCAGAGGTGAGACGACCATCTCTAACTGTCCATGACTCTTCTCCATGTCACAGCTCAGCACTCACATCACTGCTCCATCATTATTCACAGGAACCAGCCTGGACCTCCACCCAGCTCTGTGTCCTGAAAGAGTGACTCATCTAATGATCGCTACATTAATTTTAAAGTCAAGCAGGCGTCTGCTGCAGAGAGGTGAGCTGTTATAAACATAAAGTCTTTGATGTCTGACTTAAATGAACTGCTTGATGTTGTTTCCTGGTCAAAGGAAGTCACTGAGCAAGGAATTCCTTTATTCTATAAAACATGTCCAACATTCAAACTCCTGCTGCTCACACAGGAGTCAATCAATCGTCATGCACAGTCTTAATGACTGTGTTTACCTCTGGGTTGAGCTCTGTTCTTAATTTAGTTTGGAGTTTCCTTCTGCTCATGCTCAGTTGCAAAGCAGTTTCTCTTTGGGATGATGAAGGTATTCTAAGTCTTCGTGAGCTTCTGTGGCTGCAAATGAAAAACACATTCGTCTCTCACAGGATCCACAGCAGACCTACTGAACTTGAACCTGGACCCAGCTGTGTAAACACTATGTTGAATCATGTCATTAATAGATTTCAACAAAACAAAACAAAACAGTCACCAAGAAAGATGCAAGTTAAAGTCAGTATTATAATGTCTAAAATGACAAGTCCTTGATTGAATATTTGAACTTTAATTATCAGGATCCAAACTGAACCTGGACCCAGCTGTGTGACCTTTCGGAGTGAACGGTCTAGGGGTGAACCCATTCAATTTAAAGATCAGCCTGTGTCTGCTGCAGAGAGGTGAGCTGTTAGTAACATGAACTCTTTGATTTAACTGCTTGATGTTGTTTGATATAAACTGCAGTGCAAACACGTCATCCCCTTTAAACTGTCTCTTAAAAACAAGACTTTGGTTTCTAAACAACTGAAAATCCACTTCAGCAAACAGGAAGTGATGCGCGTGCGAATGTTTTCTTCCATCAGTCATGTTGTGCTGGATGTTGTTGGAAGTTAGAAGAGGGAACACTAACTTTGTGGCACAAATTTTCCTCATAAAACTCAGAGCATCAAAAATGACCCAAACACTGTCAGTCAGAGAGGAAACTTTCCTTTCTACATTTTAACAGATTAGAGTTTTATTTTTTTTAATGAATTTTCTGATAAGTGAAGAGTGACTTTAGTTTCTAGAAGTTAAATAGACCAGCATCGTTATTTTGTGCACTGACACTGGTTTGGCCTTTGGTCTGATGATGAAGTCCACTGCAGATAAACAAGTCAAAGTTAGCCGAACGTTTAAGGTGTACAGCAAACTGAGAAGTTCTAGAGTAAGATGGCTGACGTGTCAAACTGCTGTCAAAGGCAGCACGTGGTAGTCACGATGACCTCTGTAAAGCTGCTTTGTGTATGTGACCTTTAGATAAAAGAATTTGTGGATTTAGTGTCATCTTTTGTAACTCTTAGTGAGGCTAGTCAACAGTGTTGGGAAGGTTACTTTTAAAATGTATTCCATTACAGA
>NW_005188300.1:40486-41794 GCF_000239375.1 Pundamilia nyererei
TGGTTTCAGTCATTATGCAATGTACTGTTTATAAGGTTGGGGAAACCTGCAGTCAGCTGAGACTGAAGAAGCCACTTGGATGAATGACTGAAAACGCTACGTCCAGATGAACAGAATGTGGAAATTACATTTTTTCCAATCTGTAATTATCTCAAAACTTTGGCAGTTAATTTAGTATATTTTGAGTTATTTCAGTTGTGGAAAACATTGTTTAACCTTGCTGAATCGTGGTGTAGCCGGTCTGGCCTTAAACTCTGATCGCCATTAATATATACCATATATATATGATATACCATAAGGCTAAGGCGAACTAAGTGAGAAAGTGATATTAATCAATACATAAAAATAAAAAAATCTGACACGACACCCTCCTGAATCTGAATTGGGTAAGCAGAGAAAAATGGATTTATTTCATGAATTCTTGTGTACATTTTATATAGACTAATGTATAAATCGTACAGGTCAGATCAATAATCGAACAATCATATCAAACTAAATGATCAGTGGAGCTGATCCTGGTGTCTTCTGTGTGTTTCTTGGCCTGATTATTCCCTGCAAAGGAAATAGAATAGAGTCACACAAACAAAGAAATAACATTTCAAATCTGCAGGAAGCAGATAATCTTAAACAAAGAGGACCCAAAGCAGGCACGTGGAACAGGGAAAGCAAAACTGGACACAATGCACATGAGACAAGGACTATCAAAATAAACCAGGAAACATGGCAAACGGGGAAACCAAGATCCAACACACATAAACCTGATGTGGGAAGAGAACAAACACATGGCATTACATGGCCGAGAGATACAGAGAGTGAGAGAGAGCAATTGATACATGAAGAGACATGATGGGCTGAGAGGCTGAGGTGATGCTGAAGTCAGAACACAGAGACAAAGAGGCGAGATGCTAAAACAAAGAGAGGACTGAGGGACAAAAAGAGATCACTTAAGGAAATTAAACCATCTACAGGCATCACACACACAAAAAAGACAGAAAATTCATAAGCACAAGGTAACTAAATTGTACCAATAGGGACTAGAAACATTAATCACTTAGTAACATCACAACATTGATAAGTGGACAAGACTCAAAGATTAAAAAAAAAAAACACTGGTTCAAAGACCGAGAACCATGACATTAACTAACAAACATGAACTCACTAACTAACCTGTGACTGTGAGCCACAACCTCTTATATCTCCAGGCCTCCTTGCTGTTGACCTGACAGCCGTATTTCCCACTGTCTCCCACTTTGGGGTCTTTCAGGGTCAGACTGAGGTCTCCAGTGGTCAGCAGGTCTTTCTTCATCT
>NW_005188300.1:43063-44221 GCF_000239375.1 Pundamilia nyererei
TTTCAGTGTCAGACTGAGGTCTCCAGTCTTCAGCAGTTTTTTATTAATTTCTGTTCGGTGTCTGTAATGTCGATCCTGTTTTTCTGGATGGTCAGAGCCATTCTCGTACACATGGACGTTCCTGTTATTTCTGTTCTTCCACACAACCGTATTTATTTGAGACAGGTGAACTGTGGCTTTGAAGGGCAGCTTGGCAGACCTCACACCTGTATCCACCTCCACTTCTTGAACTAAAGGAACAACAAAGCACAACATGAGCTGCACAGCATCAGCAGCACACCTCCTTTGACAGATTGAAGTGAAATATTTACAGTAAAACATAGTGAGTGAAGGAGAAACACTCAGTGCGTCATGGAAACCCCCAGCTGCCTACATCTTTTGCAGATGAACTAAAATTATTTGGTCCTTAAAAAATGTATTACATTTAGATAAACACATCCTCAGATGAACAGCTAAATGCAACATTTTACAACAGTGTTATGATTTATTTAACATAAAACCTAGCTCCTGCTGATCAACTGTAGTCAATTAATTGAACAACATCAGTCAATATGGGGTTAAAATGTAGACAGACAATGGGATGATGCAGTGAGAAACATTATTCACAGTGGACAAAACTATATAAAGTTTATTTATATAGCCGGATATGAACCATGAATGCTTTTTATAGATGATAACAAAGTGAACATGTTTGTCCTTAATGAAGAGCTCCAGGTTTGTAGAAAACCAAATGTAAGCATGATGGTGAAGAGATGATGTTTAGGCACTATCCGGTGCCCTTTACACCGAAGTATTCTAGAGTCAAAAGTGAGGCCATCTGTCCCACAGCTGACCCTAACCCTGAGCAAGGGTGGAGGGACCAAGAGACAGAAGAGACTTGAAGAACAAACTACAGAGACGCAACCTCGACACGCAGACAGGAAAGGAATCGTGTGTGGGTATGTGTCTGGTGTTGGTATATTCATTTTGTAAATAGATTTGTAAAGTAGCATTTTAGATTGAGTATTTTGGTCACCTTGTATATATCCTTCACTGCAGCAGCCTAGTAGGCGTGAGAAGCCATTTTTGTTGATTACGTTTTCTCCTGTTTTTCATGTAGAAAGTTAGGTAAGTGAATTGTCTTTTGTTTGGTTTTCATTTTGTGTAGGAAAGCATAGG
>NW_005188300.1:46823-47798 GCF_000239375.1 Pundamilia nyererei
AGCTTCCAGAATTTCAGGAGAAGATGATCTCAGTAGTATAGAGCAGAGTGAAACAAGACCCTGATGCTACATACGACATATAAAACTAGAATTATTGAGCCTTTTGTTTCCTGGTGCAAGTCCCTACTACTAGATTTACTAAGCCTGCGCAAATTTGCGTAAATTCCCCTGAACCTAACACCTCCTAGCACCCCGCTGAGAGGCCCTCAGCTCCATCGTTCTCCTACTTTTGTGATGCAAACACACCCTCCCCCAACCCCCAACCAGGAGAGATTCAGAACGTCAAAAACAGCTCCATCAGTTTCATGACCACCTTCTCTGCCAGCCTCTCACCCCAAGGGGTCCTTTCCCAAGGAAGATGCATTGGAGACATATTTGGTGTCCAAGTCCGTGGCCATCCAGAACTTGATCCCAAATTTGTCTGGATTGGTTGCAATATACTGTGTGAATGGACAACAAACCTTGGTAGGGAACAGTTGTTCATCTATGGTCATGTGTTCTCCTGGAGTGAAACTCTTAGCACAGTTCTTGTTGAAGTGTGTCCAGAAGTCGGAGGTCGCCACAAATGTGTCTGTTTTCACCCGTTCTGCCCACGTGTCCTTGACATCAAATCGAAGGTGTTGCATAATTGAAATGAATCTATCTCGGGACATTGTCTCTTTGATTACTGGCACCGGAAATCCTTCTGACCAGCAATCCACACTGGCACCAACAGGACACAGATTGCTTTTAAAAAGAAAATTGAAATGAATGCCATCAGTTAATTAATTGACAAATTCCAGTCCTGCTCTGGTCTGCGGGCTTGATGGACCGTACACTCCCTGATGGGGAGTAAATAAATAAATAGAGAATGACAAATTAACATGAAACTCACTCTAAATAGGTTTTTATAAATATCATATGTACTATGGCAAATAAAGGACAAATGCAGGACTACATGTTTAGTGCTCAGCTCAGATTAATTAATTATTGTGG
>NW_005188300.1:49702-50669 GCF_000239375.1 Pundamilia nyererei
AAAGTTCATGTAAAATGATTAAAAACATGTTTGCATTGTTTAAAATAAGTTATCTTTCTTTTCTTGTGAATTGCTTGTGAGAACTGTAATTTCCTACGGGGATAAGGTCTGTGAAGGTAACACAGGGTGGAGAAGGAAAAGGAAAAAAAGAGGAGAGCGCAAGAAGAGAGGAGTTAGCTTGTTTTTATCTACTAGTAGTAAGTGTGTTTTGACTTTTCGGAAAGATAAGTCACAGGGTCGGTAAGTTAGTGACATAACACGTAAAGTTTCAGCGTGAGTCTGCTGGACTGTGTGCTTTGTTTCTTGCGGCTCTGCACTCATTAAGTTAAAGTGAGGCTAACCCAGCCGTTCGCTAATAAGGACTACTGTAGGCTGCTGTTTCGCTGAAGCTGTGGAACATAACAAGCTGCAGAGGATCGTTACCGAACTGGATAACGACGGACAGACCCCAGATAGTCACTCTGAGTGCCCGCGTCACTCAAAGTACCTCTGGCAACGTGGGAAGCTAAAACAGGTAGCTTGTGGAGCACGTGGAGATCACGGACTTTCCTCATCTTTGTGCTGCTGCATTCAGAGCGGAGTGTTTCTGAAGGAACTGAAGACAACTTGTTGCCTGGATTAATCTGGTGGGAATTGCACGTTTCACAAGGTACTGTGTTTATTTATTTATTTTTTGCTCGTTGAGTGAAGAACTTCCGGTTGGGAGATCGTTTTGGATTTATTCTGGATCAATACAGGTCTGCAACGTAGGGTTTATCTCTGCCGGCTTTAGGTTTAGTTTGGGACTATAATTGTTTTATCACTGGTGGTTTACACTGTGTGTGTGGAGATTCTGTGTACAGTGGGTAAATTGCTGTGTGTGATTTTTGGTTTGCCTGAATACTGAAATCTGCCATTTTATTATTTTAACTCAACAGGAGGTCTCACATTGCTGGAAGAAGTGTCCACAATCAGAGGTGATTGACTA
>NW_005188301.1:0-2152 GCF_000239375.1 Pundamilia nyererei
TTTTTTGGTTGCAGACCTGTGTGATTTGTACCTGAGGTCAGTTTCTGGATTTAATGATGGTGTTAGTTTCAGCTGCAACTGGACAATAAAATAATTTAAATCTGCTTTGAGGAAGTTTTATTATACTGAACACTAACTGTGTGGCTGGAGGATGTACTGCTTCTCTACCTTGCAGTGTGATATCAAAATTTGTCCAGTAGACCCTTTGCACGAGAAAATGCTAACTTTTAAGACCGGATGTAGGGTTGTACATTTCCGGTAGCTTTATTTTGCAGTCAATTGCTACTGCGAAGGTGGACTCCTAAATCATGTCCAAAATCCAAAAACGGAACGATTACATTAAGTTTACAAAGAGCAGAGAGTGGGAACACTCACCATTGCTGTGTCATAAAAAAATCAAATGATCAGTTTTGATGTTTGAAGCGTGTAGATCGATTGTTTGCACTCAGTACAAGCAGAACTGCATCACTGCAGCAGAAGACACATCGTCCACATTCAGAAGCACATCTCTGTATAGTGCTTATGATTTAAACAGGCAAATGTCCAGCATTCAAACTACAGGTGAACAATAGTCAAAGCCAAATGTTTCCTCGTTATGTCGATATCAGTACACACCTACACGGCATGTCAACAAACCGTGAAAAAAAGCCACAGGATATTAAAAAATACATGAATGATTGCAGGTAAGGGTCTCTATATATTAGTATTCACAAAGGGTATGTTGTGACTTATCTTCACAATTACAGCGATCCCTCGCTATAACACAGTTCACCTTTTGCAGCCTCGCTGTTTCACGGATTCTTTTAGTGCAATTTTGCATGCTTTTTTTTTTTTAAGCGCAGTGTGTTCTGCGTCCTGATCCGCAGACCACTGTCGATCTCCGTGCCGTGCTCTCCTGTACAGTACAGAATCGCTATATCGATCACTCGCAGTGTGACTCTGAAGTGCTGCACTGTATGTTTGTAAGTTTTCTCCCCAACAAACACAACAATGTCAATGAAATGTTTTGCACCGTCAAAGGCACCTGCAGTAGCATCCGAAGGGCAGAAGAAGATGCTAACCATCGCACAAAAAGTTGGACTTCTGGACGGAAGCTAGAAGTTACCGTATTTTTGTTTTTTTTTTACCATACCGCTAACTGGATTATAAAGTGCATTAAACTTAAATTAAGCAATTAAGCTTAAAGTTAAATTCATTAGTTCTAAAATCTGTCATTATTATTTATAGCAAAACAAATACACTGTATGTTTATTTCTCAAATAAATGTTTGGGACTGAAGGCAGGTTTTGATCTTTGGTTTCATTCTATAATGGATTTATTTTTTATTTTTTTACAAAGGTTTGAACTTTGAGAGTTTAAACAAGAGAGAAAAGTGTGAAACTGTTTATTCCTGTCTGAGAAAAGTGTATAAAGTGTGTAGTGATGGGGTTTACTTCGCAGATTTCACCTATCGCTGATTATTTTTAGAACATAACACCCACGATAAACGAGGGATCACTGTATACAAATACTGACTTTTGCTCGGAGGCGCGAGGGAAAATATTGACAAGTCGATGAACATCATCTACACATATACTCAGTAAATGCCCAAGACATCTTGAGAAATGTAAATCGCCGCTTGATTCATCGATTTGGTTGACTTTTTGGGAAAACCCGACCGTAAACAAGACAACAATATCACACCGGAAACTACGCGCCCTGCAGGAGTTTCCCCACCGGAAGTAGCACATGCTAAGGTGCACATAGTCTAATAAGGTTCTTCTGCACTGACGTCATCTTTGAGTTCATATATTACTGTTGTCAGACCCCCTCTATTCCCTCAGTCTCCCCTGAAAAATCACACACTCAGCCTTCGTGGGATTGTATACTTTTTCTTGTAGCCTGAAATAAGCTGTTTTGGGGCCTTCCCTTTTAAGGCCACTTCCAACCTCTTTGCTCTGATTGGCTGCCCCTCGTAAACAGAATGTTGGAACAGGAGGTGGGTGGGGCTTCTGTGCTCACATGCAGAGCTGCGGTGACCAAATATAACATTAGAAGATGAATTAATGAATAAGTTTAAAATATATATATATAACACCTGTTTGAAGGAAACAGAATGACTGAATTCAAACAGCATGTTGTGACAAAACAATAACCTGAAACTCACAATGCT
>NW_005188301.1:3237-6324 GCF_000239375.1 Pundamilia nyererei
TGTCCGATGATGATGAGGGAGCTGCTCCCACTGGTGTTACAGAAACCACCATGGAGGTCACACCGTACCCCCATCCAAACTATCCAAATGTTACTTTATGGGATCTTCCTGGAATCGGCACCACCAGGTTTCCAGCTGATAAGTACCTCAAGCTTGTTGGATTTCAGAAGTTTGACTTCTTCATCATCATCTCAGACACTCGCTTCAGAGAAAATGACGTGAAACTGGCTCAGGAGATTCAGAAGATGAAGAAAAAGTTCTACTTTGTTCGATCAAAGATTGACAACAATATGCGAGCTGAGGGAAGAAAGAAAGACTTCAATGAAGACGAGGCTCTGACAAAAATCAGAGAATACTGCATTAAAGGTGAGTGTTCAGTGATCATTTATCCCAGTGTGAGATTAATTTCTGGATGTGTTCTTTAAAAATGTTCACTTTGTGGCTGTGTGTGAATGGAATAACCTTTATTTTCTGTTGTTTGCATCATCGCATACTCAGAAAAATTACAAATTACTTTGATTATCAGTAATCACTGAGAGAAGCTGGATGAACTTTATTTGATGTTTCAAGTGTATAAAGTTATTTAGATCTGTCCTCCTGCAGCTGCTGGAGAGGTCAGGCTTTTATTGGACAGCTGAACTTTATTACACTGATCACTCATTAAACTGCTACTGTCTCTTTCAGTCTGATACCAAAAGTTAGGATGAGAACAGATTTTTAATTTATTTGTTCATTTTTGACTGACAAGATAAAATGATCAATCCAATCAAATTAATTTATTGGGTCAACAATGTATAAACATATAATCAGTTTTATCTCCAGTTTTTGTCTCCATCAACAAACATTATACTTTAGTTGTTTGATGTTTCTTGAAGAACAGCTGCCTGCTGCTGTTAATCTCTAACTCGATGTTTGTTTGGTATTGTTCAGACTCTCTGGGCTGCAGTTTCTCTTCATAATAATCTTACATAAAAAAACACTCTAATCATTCCCATGATTCCCAGCAGCAGATAGGATCCAAGATTATTCTAAACTATCCACAACTAAACTATAACCCTTCATAACTCTGTGGAGTCAGAGGAGTCAATGAATCCCCTGAATGGAAAAGCCTAGTTTTAGATAATTTATTATTTCATACTTAATCTTCACACTATGTGTTTCTTCTGTGACGCAGGACTCAGAGGATTAGGCATCGAGTCTCCACAGGTGTTCCTGGTGTCCAGCTTTGAGCTCCACCTGTACAACTTCCCTCTCTTACATCAGACCTTAGACAGAGACCTTCCTGCACACAAGAGAGATGCTCTGCTGCGCGCCATGCCCAACTTCAACCCAGAGATCATCAGCAAGAAGAAACAAGCTCTGAAGTCCAGAATAAAATACTGGGCTACTCTGTCTGCAGCTGGAGCAGCTGTTCCAGTTCCTGGTCTTTCTATTGATGTTGACCTTGCTATGCTGGTTGGTGTTGTCACAGAATATGTTTTTGCGTTTGGTCTCGATATCCAGTCTCTGAAGAGACTTTCTGCCAGAACAGGTGTGCCATACGCTGATCTGCGTGCTGTCATCATTTCACCACTGGCTGCAGTAGAAATAAGTATACATCTCCTCATTAAGGTGATAGTCCAACTTGGGTCCGTAGCTGCATTAATGGCAGCAGAGGAAGTGTTCAGATGGATTCCAATTATTGGAATCCCAATAGCAATGGGTCTCTCTTTCACCACAACTTACAGAATTCTGAATTTGTTCCTTGATAAGCTCGCTGATGATGCTCAGAGGGTGTTTGAAAGAGCTTTAGTCTGAGCCATTATCCTACTATAGCTGATAAATGTATCAGAGGCCTCAGCAGGTCTCATTTCTTCTCATCACATCAATACAGGAACAAATGTGATGTTATTATTCAGATGAAAACTGCTTAGAAGAGCTTTGTTCTAATCCTTTGTCTGGTTTGGTGATGTCAGTACTCTTTTACAGATCAGGTGATGTGATAGTTACTCCTGAAATGTCGTCATCTGAGCTTCTTTTGTGATTTACTTTGTGATGAAACTCTTTTGTTATCATATCGTGACTTACAGCATAATAAATACTTTTAATGCAGAGTGTCTGATGATGAACAGACGTTTGGCAAAACACATCGTCAGCCAATCACACTGAAAAAAATATGTACATCAGTTACATGTAATAAAGTCACGTTTAGTCAAACTTTGTTTTCTGTTTTATAACTGCAATAAAACCTGAAGTCTTTACAGTTTTTTCATCTTAACATCATAAAATGTTTCTTTACATTTACATTTATTATGCAGATTGTATTTAATTTAATTACCTTATGTTAAACCAACACAATTATAATAATAATTATACTTTCTATTATATCGGTGAAACTAATATTAACATGTTTGTAATACATGTATTTGTCTTTGTAATCTCAAATTAATATGTTTACTTAAACTATAAGAATATAGAAAATACATTTATTATTGGCGGATGTCAGCTTGTCACAGGGAATACCTCTAATGCATCATATGAAAATGATGCATTAGAGGAACAACATTCAGCACATTTCTGTCTAACACTGAAAATAAACAGACGTCCAACCTGTTGGTGAAGCATCAACGACAAAGTGATTGTATACATGTTTGTGTGAGCCAGCCAATACACGTCACTGCAGACACAGGGAATCTGGGCAAATATGAATTTAAACATCAGACGTTCACATATAGTTCAGTTGTATTTTTAAACATAAGTGACTTCATTTCAGGAGCCTGTAATATCTAAGGCAGCTCATCATAATGTCAACAAGTAAAATTATTTACAAGTCAGTAAATGCAAAAGTATTTTTGATTTATCCTCATCAAATACTGAAATCTTATGTCAATCAGTCAAGCAGTCTGTGTGCCCACCTGTTCCTCGTTTCCTCATGTGCCTGCCAGTGTATTTTAATCTCTGTCAGTTAGTTCTTGTTGTTGTGTCGTTAACGTCGGTTTACCCTCACTTTCACTGCGTGTTCGGTTTGTTAGCCTGCCTGTTTGGTAGTGATGGGCAGATGAAGCTTCATGAAGCACTGAAGCTTTTCATCCAATTGGTTCATCCCAG
>NW_005188301.1:7415-12457 GCF_000239375.1 Pundamilia nyererei
CGCGGAAACGCCCCCTCCATTACTCGACACAAGCTTCGAAGCCTCGATACAGAACGTCACATCACTACTGTTTAGTTTGTTTATGTATTCTCAGTTTAGTTAGTTTTCTGCTCAGTTGCCTTCCAGCAATAAAGCTGAATGTTTTGAGTTATGTTTGTGTCCGTGAGTGCTGCATTTTAGGTCCTCTCCCTGCCTGCCTGCACACAGCCATAACATCAATACAAGCTGTTAATGATGTTGTAAACCTTACAATATTAATTATAATTACAAATATTTAGATTTAAATTATTTTCAAATTTCTATGACAATTGTCAATGTATGAAATACATAAATAAATAAATATTCCCAAAAGTAGAGCACCTAAATCACAGAAGTCCCTCTAGAGCAGTGGTCCCCAAACTACGGCCCGCCTCCACATTTGACCACCGGCCCCCTGAACAATATTAGAGATGCATCATTATTTTTTCAGTCTGGCCACGCAATCGACACTAATGCACCCATAGAACACTGGGCCTGCCCGACTGAATCTCTGGAAATGTTTCCTCATGTTAATAAAGCTCATTTGATTTGAATTGTGAACCACGCTAAAAAAAAAAAGTTTGCTACTACGACCTCACTTTGCCCAGAATGTGAACGTGACCCCCCCTTTAGAACAGAATAATGGCAAAAAGGTTAGGTAAGAGAAAAACTGATTGGTATTTAACCTGCAGTGGACACACAATTATTTTTTTGTTCAATGCAAAGAAAAAGCTGTTTGTCTCATCAGTCAAGAGACGGTGGCGGGATTCAAAGAATACAATCTGCGCCGACATTATGAATGCCGTCACAAAGACAAGTATGATAGCTTGCAAGGCCAAATGCGAACAGACAAAATCTCAAAGCTAAAAAGTGGACTGTTAGCTCAGCAGACTGCATTTGTACGCCAAACTCAGCTGAACCAATCATCAGTTCGGGCCAGCTTTTGTGTTGCTCAACTGATAGCAAGCTACGGTAAACCTTTCAGTGAGGGAGAGTTTGTCAAGAAATGTTTGAATGTTGTCGTGGAGGAGGTGTGTCCCGATAAGAAAGATGTCTTTAATGCTGTGAGTCTATCGGCGAGCACAATCACCAGACTTTGGAGGGCTGCCAGCTCCTCGCACATCTCAAAGTCTGAAAGGCACTACGACGGGGGAGGATATTTTCGACAAAGTATGTCAAACAATGGAAGAGTTGGATCTGGACTGGGCAAAGCTTGCTAGCATCACGACTGACGGGGCTCCTTGTATGGTGGGCGCATCTCGGGGCATAATAGGACGCATGAACTGCGAGATGGAAGAACGGGGTCTCACCGCCCCTCTACAAGTCCACTGCATAATTCACCAGCAAGCGCTTTGCTGCAAAGTGTTGAAGTGGGATTCTGTCATGAAGGCTGTGGTATCATGCATAAACTTCATCAGAGCAAATGGACTTAAAAACAGGCAGTTCCAACAATTCCTGTCTGAACTGGAGTCTGCGTACGGACATGTGCTGTACTACACAGAGGTCCGATGGTTGAGCCGCGGCAGAGTTTTGAGGCGTTTTTACGAGCTGCTACCCGAAATTAACGCATTTCTTCATTCAAAAGGCAAAACGGTCCCAGAGCTGATCAACCCAGAATGGAAGTGGCACCTCGCATTTTTAACAGACGTGACGGAAATGCTGAACGGCCTTAAATTGCAGCTACAAGGCCAGGGGAAACTCATTTGCAACATGTATTCCCACATAAAAGCATTTGAGTTGAAACTAGCGCTGCTTTTGGAACAAGTGAAAAAGCACAACTTCACCCATCTCCCTGCTACCCAAAACCTTTCTGCAGAGAACCCAGCGGTCCTGTTACCAGCTGAAAAGTGTGTGGAAGCACTGGAAATGCTGAAGGTGGAGTTCAGTGTGCGATTCCGTCAACTACATGTTCATGCAAAAGAAATCCGTCTTTTCAAAAACCCCTTTGTTGCCGACATCGATGAAGCCCAGCCTTTTTATCAGTTTGAGCTGGCCAAACTTCTACCGCTCCACCATCAAGAGGCTTCTGACTTACTGCTGCACACTCTGGTTCAACTGCTGCACCGTGGAGGACAAGAGGAAACTGCAGCGGGTGGTGAGGGCAGCAGAGCGGGCAATTGGTACCTCACTAACCCCCCTCAGAGACATTTATACTGGCAGACTTAAGCAGAAAGCCAGCATCATCATTGTCAAGGATATCAACAATTATCAAACACTCAGGTGAAGAAACAACACTTAGACACTTGGAGAGAATTTTTAACGTGCACGGGTGAGAGCTCAACAGTAGACACTCACACCCAGCTGCAGGCGTTTTCTTTATTTAAAGCATAGATAGCAGTTCCTGTTTTTCATGTCCGTGTGTATGTGTGTGTGCAGCAAGTCAGTTTCTAAGAATAATAAAGATAATGCGAGTCAACTTCTGCGGATGTGTGGGTGCGGTGAAGCTCCTATCAGCTTCTGCAAATGTGTATTTCTGTGCTGATCTTGTGGCCTTATCACAAGGCTTGCAGTTTCATGTTTATCAAGCTGAGCTGCACAGTGAAAATATGAACATTATCAGTATTGAAGCAAAACATAAAAACATTTAAACATTATTTCTCTGACATTCCCTCCTGTTGTTAATGTTTTCACTCATCACTATACATTGGTCATCAGTTAGCGGCCACTTGTAGAAACATTTTCGGTTGTAACTTCATTGTGCATGTGAACTGTGACGAAACATTCTGGAGCTGTAACGTAAAGCAGTTAGTTTTAGACATTACTTTCATAGTCTTCTTGAGGGATTCCGACGTATGCAATTATTGATGTGTTCACCATGTTTAAAATCATCGATCTGATACATGGCAGGATACATGTGGAAAACATACATAACAGCAAAAGCAATACTCCTATAATAACCAGTCCTTTCATTAATAGAGTCTTCCAGCTTCCACTCAACAGCCATGTCAACCAGTCTTCAGTGTTGGTGACGTAGTCTTGCTGTTGGACATCACTGAGTTGGCGCAAGGTGTTCAGGGCAGTGGTCATGTTGAGAGAGTGTACATTGTCCAGGATGTAAGTGCAACAAGTGGTGTTGAATAAGACACAGAGGCCACCTCTCTCTGCGAGTATCATGTCCAGGGCGACTCTGTGTTGCATCACCACTATTCTTATTGCGTCAATTTCCTCATTTTGTGCCTTGTTGATTTTTGTTGAGCTGTTCAGGAATAGTCCGAATCTGTAGTCCAAAGTCTCAATCCTCAGCATGTTTTTGCCTGTTCCAACCCATGGAAACAGAGAGTGTAGGACTTTCTGTCCTGTTGTCCATAATTTGAACTCTTGTGGTACGTCACTGCCCCATATCGAGTCGTGGGGTTGTACGTTGTCTGTGTCTCTTTTTCGTCATCTAGTTGAGTGAGTTAAACCAGGGGTGATTTTGAATGTGTGATCCGACACCAGAATGGGGGCACAAAGTCCGGTACTGTTTGGTGGCAGCATGAAATAAGTTTTGGGCCACACGCCCAGGCTGCACCCTGTACCCAATACGTGCCTTTTGATGAGCCATCGCCATCCCAGTCTGGTGCTGTCAGGATGATGGAGCAGTTCCTATTTTTTTTCCCAGCTTCCTCAGGTTCGTCCTTGTGCCTTCCCGACCAGTTTCTCCTGTGAAATTGAAACATACTGGGTGTTGCACATCTGGTGGGAGGAAGACTGAGAATGATTTCATCGTCTTGTGGCTGACGTTCACGTGCACCCAATATCTCTCATTGCATGTGTAGTTGAAGTTTGGGTAATAATGGGTGCAGTTGGCGAAGTTGTATATCAGATTTTTCTGAGTTTGCGGGACAATGTATCTGGTTCCGTTCTGACAAGTGTCCATGTACTGGTCTTTCATCGAGGCACCTATAACCATTACAGGTTGGCCGGGGAGAGAGCAGTTCCCAGTTATGGCTTTGTCATATATGCACAAAGCTTCTGACGTTGTTGGTGGTTTCCCGTATATGGTGGCGTGGATTGCTGTTGTTGGCATATGGGAACAGACATAACAATCTGTGTAGTTGTCTTCTGCATGAACTCGATCATAGACATATCTGTACCATGCGTTATTCATCCAGGGGTGATTGTGGTCTTTGTCCAGGTCTCGGAGATGGGAGTTGTCATATGACCATCTTTTTTCCAGGTGATGTTGTTCGTGGTCCTTCTTCTGGGTGAGCAGTAATAAGCTCACCAAGAGGGCAATGCTAGCCACTAGGAGGACGAGTGTCTTCATGGTGACCAGGCACACCTAAATCTCTGGTGAGTAGACTACCAGCGAAGAGAAGAGGCGGGATATACCCAATCGGCCCTTCCTCCACCAATAGATCACCTGGAGACTAGGGGAGCCGGTGTCTAAACGTCTGGGATGTCACTCACTTTTTTACAGTGGCTTTGGTGGATCCAAGATGGTCTTTCTGCTATTTTGCAGGCAGTTGGTGTGGTGAGTAAGACTTGGTACGGGCCTTCCCACCTTGGTGAACTCCAATTCCTTCTCTGGAGTACTTTGATCAGGATCCAATCACCTGGTTGCAACCTGCAAGACACTGGAGAGATATCACTTGGCAGTTGGTTGTTTAACACAATCTCTTTATTTTCAAGCAGCTTAGTCATCCACTCTGCTAGGGTGGTTTCTCTTATAGAATTGTTAATAGGCTCACTAGTGAGAGGCAGCGGAAACGGTCTTCTGTGAACAATCTCAAAAGGTGTGAGTTTCTGTGACCCTTGTGTCAGCCTCATCCACATCTTCACTAGACCCAAACATTCAGGCCACGACCTTCCTGTCTCTTCCATACATTTTCTCAATCTCTGTTTTATTGTGCCGTTAGTTCTTTCCACTAATCTGGCACTTTGTGGATGGTATGCACAGTGGTGTTTGATGCTGAATCCTAGAGCTTCAGAAACTTTGCTAATTATATCATTAACAAAATGTGTTCCATTGTCTGACCTTCAGGGCCGTTGCTAGCCATTTGGGTGCCCTAAGCACAAATGCTTTATGGTGCCCCCCCCCC
>NW_005188301.1:43062-44448 GCF_000239375.1 Pundamilia nyererei
AATGCTGATCGTTTTATCAAAGATGAAAGAATTTAGACAGTTTTTAACTCTCAGTGATGCTGCAGTGTTCGTTTGACCTGAAGGATACGGAGTTTAGGACCCAGATTACTCCCAGATTTAAGAGCATCTTAGTCCGACAAATACGACAATAACGACGGTGCTTTGTCGTGTATCTGACGGACAAACGCCAAACCAGTTCCACATCACTGAAGTTGCACCATTTTTACAAACCAATTCTGGTTCATCTGTTTCACTCAACGATCGGCCATGTGCGTATGAAAACAAAGGCACTGCGCATGCGCGTTTTACTCATATTCTATCGCGATATTTCATTTTCCTATCGTTGCCTAACATTATACCGGTATTACCGTGAACGGTATAATATGGCCCAGCCCTACCAGAGAGATGTTCTGCTGTTTGGTATATGCAACATCATCAGGAGGAAGAAAGAAGTTTTTCAGGCCCAAATAACACTCTATGCTACTCTGTCTGCAGCTGTACGTACAGCTCCTCTGGGGATTTCTGCTCTGGTTGACAGCACTTTAAAGGCTGCTGTCACAGCTTATGTAGCTGGGTTTGGTCTTGACAGCCCATCGCTGAAGAGACTTGCTGCCATCACAGGTGTCTCCTACACTGATCTGTGCGCTGTCATCAATTCACCGCTGGCCACAAACACCATAACTACAGATCTTATCCTGAATGAGTTGACGACACTTCCAAGCACAGCTAAAATAATGAGAGCAGATAACGTGTGCAGGTTCATTCCACTGTTTGGATCCCTGCTGACAGCTGGTTTCTCTTTCACTATAACCAGTCGAGCTCTGCAGTTTTTCCTCAGTGAGCTCACTGATGATGCTGAGAGGGTGTTTAGAAGGGCTCTGAGTTTGACCACCTCAGTGTGGTATTGTTAAAATCTGGCATTCCTCACAAATTTCACCATTTTTAGACGAGCTGTAAACTGGGGGAAAGCCAGTGTTTCTCTGAGCTGTGGGTCGTTTGGTGTTCCATATCACTCTATATAGAATAGAATAGAATTCAACTTTATTGTCATTGCACATGCACAGGTACGTGAGTGAGTATATTACAGAAATGGGTCTATTATGGTATGTAATATGTACACGGTATGAAGTATGTTATGAATATTCTATAACTAAGTATGTACAGGCTATGAACAGGATATAAATATGAAATAAAAACTATACAGAATCTGAAATATACAGTTATACAGAAATGTGAACTAAGCAAGTTATAAACAGTTGTAGGATTAAAAATTATCGTATGTACAGAATGATTATTTACACAGAGCTATACAGTAGTGCAGTTAAGATAAGTGAGATATGTGGATAATTTCTACAGAGGTATATAAAGTGCTAGTGGTTGTGAGTG
>NW_005188301.1:46362-47762 GCF_000239375.1 Pundamilia nyererei
CATTGTTTTAGTAAGTATCCAAAACATACAAGTTTCATTATATAATTTTTCAAGGGATCTTATATCTGTTTTCACTCTTATATGCTTTTCATACAAGTTTCACACAAGACAGACACAAACTTTATAAGATTTATATATATCTTTTCCATATGGGTAGTCTGAACACCAAAGGACATGAACTCTCTTTAATGGCGGTGCTTTTAAATGTTTTTATGAATGAACTGCTTATTTTAGGGTTCTTGTTTTTAATGATTGTGTTCGTTGCCTTTGACTCATTTCAGTAAATAATGTAAACACTTTTCAGCATTTAATAATTGAAACTTGAGATCTAGAAGAAAAAAAAATTGTGGTACACTGTCAACTCAAACCTTTTCCTGTCTACTTTCTGGTTCTGCTTTTAGCTCCTGAACTCAGAGCTCTGACACACTGTGACATCGTTCTCTTCGTCATCGCGGTTTGTTACAACTAATCATTAACAGGGTTTTTCTTTCTCCATCATTCTCTGTGAAATGCTGATATATGTGAGCCACTGCTGAGAGTTTTTCTTTCCTGATCAGTGGTTTAAAGATGCTCGTCCTCCCCTCAGACTCTCTGATGTTCAGCTTTCTTCCTGACATGTTTGCTGGTTAAAGTCTGTCTGTGGGTGAACAAAGACTTGTGTTGACTTTGTGGTGATGTATTTACTTTTGGTCTGACTCAGTGTTTTGCATATAACTTTTTCCTTATGTACAAACAAGCTGACATGATACTCGTCCCAAGTTTGATGGTTATTTGGCTGATTTTGGAGAGTAAAGATAAAAATAAGCAGCTTGTTAGATGCGTGTTTAAAATGGGACGTTCCATTTGTTTGAGATCAGATTAGAAAACATGAAACATGAGGAAGCTTCAGTTTTCCTGTAAAGGATTCCTCTCTCATTGGCTTTATTTAGTGAGTTATATTTTGTGTGTGTTCACAGAATCACAACTGAATGTTAGATTAAGAACTGCAGTCAGACCCAAACCTGCCAGACAATCAGCTGATCTTCCTCAACGATCAGCACACCTGCTTCCACTTCCTGATCAGCCTCTCAGGATTTATATCGCTGCTCCATCATCATCCACCTTTTACCAGAGTGTCTCTAAAATACTTTACCGCCATTTCTGTGCTTTTCTAACTGATAAATAATTGGACAGTTGTTGTGAATGCGCCACATAAATAAAATTAAATTGAAACTGATTCAGTGAAATATGTTGTTGAATTAAAAACAAATCAAACACACTTACACTAATGCTAATGTGTTTATGAACAGCATTTTATTATTAACATGGCTGATGGTTATAAACAGTTTATATTGTGTTGTAGTTCCTGATTCTGACCACTGGAGGGCAGTGAACACAAACTGTTTTATCATTTTACTAAA
>NW_005188301.1:48009-50557 GCF_000239375.1 Pundamilia nyererei
CAGGGTCAGAGGTCAAATCCAGGACTCTGCATTTAGCCACACATGAGGTCACCTGTTGAACCTGTGAGCTAAACTGGTGCCTGGATTCAGTCGTTTAGGAGAATTTACACACAGCACACAGTCACTAAGCTTCATTTGAGGTTTACTGACCCAGAGCTTTTTCAAACACCTTCTCAGCATCTTCAGCGAGCTCACTGAGGATAACATTCAGAACTTTATACGTTGTGATGAAAGAGAGAACCATGGCTGCTGGGATTCCAACAATGGGAATAAATCTGGATGCTACCTCTGCTGCCATTAATGTAGCTGTGCGTTCCACTTGGGTCATGACCTTCAGGAGGAGCTCTGTAGTTATTTCTACTGCAGCCAGTGGTGAAATGATGACAGCCTGCAGATCAGCGTAGGGCACACCTGTTCTGTCAGAAAGTCTCTTCAGAGACGGGATATCGAGACCAAACGCAAAAACATAATGTGTGACAGCACCAACCAGAACAGCAGCATCAACAGCAATAGAAAGACCAGGAAGTGGAACAGCTGCTACAGCTGCAGACAGAGTGGTCAACCAATATAATCGGCGCTTAAAAGCTTCTTTCTTCTTCCTGATGATCTCTGGGTTGATGTTGGGCATGACGAACAGCAGAGCATCTCTCTTGTTTTTAGGAAGGTCTTTGTCTAAGGTCTGATGTAAGAGATTGAAGTCGTACAGGTGGAGCTCAAAGCTGGACACCAGGAACACCTGCGGAGACTCGAAGCCTAATCCTCCGAGTCCTGTTTCACAGAAGGGACGTCTTAACATGATTACACACATAAAAACAAATAATGTAAAGCTAAGGCCTGAATATTAAAGTGAATCCATAAAGTGCTCCCACTGAGCTGTAAGTGATCAGACACTCACTCTGAACGCAGTCGTCTCTGATCTTTGTAAGAGTCCTCTCTTCACTAAAGTGTCTGTTTCTTCTCTCAGCTCGTATATCGTTGTCAACCTTTGAGCGAACAAAGTAGAACTTTTTCTTCATCTTCTGAATCTCCTGAGCCAGTTTCACGTCATTTTCTGTGAAGCGAGTGGTTGAGATGATGATGAAGAAGTCAAACTTCTCAAATCCAACAAGCTTCAGGTACTTCTTAGCTGGAAACTTGGTGGTGCCGATTCCAGGAAGATCCCACAAGATAACATTGGGATACTTTGGATGGGGGTACGGTGTGGCCTCTGAGGTGGTTTCTGTAACACCAGTAGGAGCAGCTCCCTCCTCATCATCACATAGTCCTCTGAAGGCATTAACAAAGGTGGATTTACCAGCCCCAGACTCTCCTGTGATGGCGATATTTAGTGGAATATTATTTTGTTGTTTTATATTTTCTTCAATCTTTGCAGCTGCTGCAGCAGTGTTGTTCTTCTGCAGGGGTTCTTTAACTCCAGGAATCAATTCCATATATAAGTCATCTGGGTCCTCCATGCCGATCCTTAAAAAAAGGAGAAAAAAATGTGGAAAATGTGACTTTTTTCTTGAACTGCAGAATTTGTACTTAGCTACTTTAATTTGACATTTAATTTTAGTCATTCGTTATGATCGGATTAAACCAAAACCCGAAGATCAATCTTTAAAGTTGATTTTCAGGTGGGATCCCAATTTTTTGGAATATGTCTATTTTAAGTTTTGGGAGGCCACTGGAATAAAAATAAAACTAGTTTAACATGTTGCTCCATGAGAAGCTGTGAGTGTATCATCAGTCATGTAGTGACTGTTCTTGTTTAAATGTGAGGCTTTTAGACATGAAACAGACCATAAACATGGATGTTAGAAGAAAACTAGTAAAGAACATGAATAAGACTGAAGGCGGGTCAGTGCTGATTCATATTAGCTCATAAAGCACAGTTACTGAGACGTCTGTAGATTATTTGATTATTTATTTCAGTGTGCTGTGCAATTTTTTAATTCCATTTAAAGATCGCTCCAACGTAAATTAATGAACGTAAATTAATTGGTCCTTCCTGTAGCTGTGAGTGGTTAAGAAATGGTCTCTGCTCCAAAGACGAGCGTGCACACAGCACTGTAAGCAGGATTCTGCAGAGACTTGAAAAGTTGCTGCTTACACCCTGAGTTACACAATGAGTCTTTCAGATGTCCCACATGGATTGTCCGTGGCACGCGTAGTCCTGCTGGACACCACATGCTCTTATCTTTATTAGCCCTCGACTCAGCTGCAACGTGCTTACAGTTAGTTACGGGTTTAGTTTCCTTTTCATCAGAATTATCTGCTGTCATCCAGACATGAGCTGAACAATCATTTAACCAATTTCCCATCAAACCATAAAGATTGATGGGAAAGTCACACAACCATTGCATGTGTGCTGATAAAATGTTTTTTCCATATTAGGTTTTAGCTTCTCTTGCATGCATAATATGTGGGGGCTGGTCTCTTTGCTGTAATTTTCCATTGCACATAAGCAGGGCCGGCCCGTGGCATAGGCCGTATAGGCAAATGCTAAGGGCGCCGTCCATCAGGGGGCGCCACGCCAGTGCCACAAATGTTGAAAAAAAAAAAAATT
>NW_005188302.1:0-3723 GCF_000239375.1 Pundamilia nyererei
AGGGGGCTCAGAACACACCCCTGGGGGGCTCCAGTGCTGAGAGTGACATGTTGAAGACATGTTGTGAAGGTAATTTAGCCATTTAAATCAGCTGTGATGGATCAAGGACATATCTAAAACCTGCAGGACACCGGCCCTCGAGGCCTGGAGTTGGACACCTCTGACTTATGCCAAACTTGCCCAACTTACGTCTGCCGGAGGGCGCTTAATTATTTACTTGGAAGGGGAATTGTGAATCAGGAAAAGGGCTGTTGGGAAAGAAACAAACTAAAAAAGATTAGAAAATTAGACCACCGGTCTCAGTGTGTCTGCATGAGCAGTGGAAAGTTTCATTCATTAAGTACTTGTAACAACAACAAAAAAAAAAAAAAAGTACTTGTAAATCGCAGGCTGGACCCCACTATAAATGAAGCCAAGACATTGTAAACCTTAGTTTAGATTCTGAGACTCTGTGGTCACTAACCTCATCAGTATTTGCTAGGTTTCACCTATGTTATCGCCTGTGCTTATACAGCTCGTGCCATTTCAAACCTTTTAAATTTGTGATTAAATGTTATGTCTTGTGTACTATAAAGAACACAATTAGTTCCAGTAATGCCTTCTTTTTGGTGAGTGATTTGTGTGTATGTGTGTTGCACTTACTGTGTATGCATACAGCATGATCAAATTTAGGCCTCAAGAGTTTTGTGATGGTGATGAAATGTTTGTTAAGATGCAAAAAAGGTCCACGGAGGGTGACATAGTCTGGTTTAAAGTGCTGCACAAACATTGGCATTTGGTTTATTTTCTGAATTCTGACAAAGACACCGGATGTATATGGGTGCCAGGTAATTTTAAATAACTATTATATCTGTTTTTGGCTATTTCATGAATGCTGATTTCAATACGACATATGTAACACTTGGTGGGCATGTGGAAATTCACAGATACAAATATCTTTATTTTGTGATCATGCTTACAGCTTATATTCTGTTAATTTGCTTTAATGTTTCTATCATATGCCTTATTGTTATGCACAAAAACCTTCATGAGTCAATGTAAATTTTTATTGCAGCTTTGTTATTGAACTCTCTTCTTTTCAGCACTAACATCTACCCAAAGCTGTTGATTGACTTCTTATCTGAGAAACAGATCATATCATACCAAGCTTGCCTTTTCCATGCATTGGAAAAAGGCTGTTGCATAATTGGCTCTGGCTGGGCTTCCCAGTACCACGGGGGCCTCTTCTGTGGAGGCATGTTGGGTTCTTGTTCTGTCTCCTTTTCAGATTCTTCTGAGGAGGTATCAGTGGCTTGCTGGACCAATGAAACGTCTCCTCCATCAGAATCTGCTTTGTCAATTTCCTGAAGCAAGGCCAAAGCCTGTTTGCTCTGAGTGAGCAAATGCAAATGTGCCAGGCCTCAAGGATAATGGGTGGTTTGCACAACAAAAGCTGGAGGAGAAACGAGCTGACGACCTGTGAAAATCTCAGAGGTGCTTAACACCTCGGGACTTGCACCAGAAAATAAAAAACCCAGTAATTCTAGGGGGTGTTGGGTTTAGGGAAGTTACATGCTTACATGCTGTCTGGTCTTCATGAACGTAATTGCATGTGTGTATGTGTTAGTAGGATTAATGCATTTTTATGTTTGTGTAATTTTTGTGTACCTCTCCTCTTTGCGGTGCTCCAGACACAACCATTTACATTCATAGATGTGGACTGAGAAACAGGATTTTACTGTCTGGTATCTCATGCTTGTATAAAATCAAGATAGTCTTCTCTTGGTTTCTAAGTCTGTTTATACAGTCTGTCGTATTCATTACTGATTAAATTTTTTTTGAATATAGCAATGGATGATGAATTAAATGTAACATATATAACCCTTGATGGTTATGTCGAACTTAAGCGATGCGGATATCTATATTTTTTAATTATGGTTGCACTTTATGTTTTAATAATTATAAGTAATTCAACCATTGTGTTCCTGATCTGCATTCATCGAAATCTCCATGAGCCTATGTACATTTTCATTGCAGCTTTGTCAGTGAACTCAGTTGTCTTCAGCACTGCGATCTACCCAAAACTCTTTGTTGATGTTCTATCCGAAAAACAGGTGATTTCTTTTTCAGCATGTCAATTTCAGCATTTTATGTATTACTCAATAGGTGGCTCTGATTTCTTACTGTTATCAGCAATGGCATTTGACAGATATGTGTCTATATGTAAGCCTTTAAAGTATCCAGTCATTATGAGACAAACAACCATCAATATTTTGCTATTTTTAGCTTGGTTTTTGCCTGGCCTTCAAGTTGCAGTGTCGCATGCATTAGTTCTTAATAATAAACTCTGTAATTTCACTTTGAAAGGGATTTTTTGCAATAATTTATTGTGGAAACTTTACTGTGAGAGCCCACGAGCAGCATTAATTTACGGTTTAATTGTGTTGCTAAATGTTGCTATTTTTCCTGTGTTGTTCATACTTTTCACCTATGCAAAGATTTTTCTAATAACCTACAGAAGCAGTAGAGATATCCAGAAAAAAGCAGCAGAGACTTGCTTACCTCACTTGTTTGTTTTAAGCATTTTTACTACTTTTTGTGCATATGATGTCATTATAGGTCAATTAGAATTTGATTTTCCAAAAACTGCACAGTTAATAATGACTTTACAAGTGGTTTTGTATAACCCTCTCTTTAATCCGTTTATATATGGTTTGAAAATGAAAGAAATCTCTAAACACCTAAAAAGGTTGTTTTGTCATGTCAGGTGTAGTTAAATAAAAATAATTTCTCATGTGTGACAGTAAAAAAGGGACTTTTCCATTTCTCCATTCTGTATTCTATCAACATTTGGTAGTACTCTGCTGATAACAATGATTATAACTACAGTAGTTTCTCTCCAGGAAACTACTGTAGAGCTACAGTGGAGAGATTTTTTTTTTTTTAAAAAAACAACTGTTGGTGGGGGGGTTGGGTTACTGGAGTTTCAATTAAGTTTTGGCGTTTCAACAATATAAATTCTTGAAAGTTATTTCTTCATGGAATATATCATGAAAATCTAAATAAAGATTTGTCTGTTTAATTGATTAGAGTGCACACTAGAGAGTGTAATTATTATGCATGAATTTTGAACATCTGTAGTACAGGAACATAATGAAATGAAATATTGTACTCAGCCATGCAGTCCTTCATAAAACCAGGTTTCTGAGCTATTTTTCTGAATCATGATATGGTGTTCGGAACAGAACCAGGGAATAAGAATGTAAATTTTAATCATCTTTTTCTTTTGAAGTTTGAACATAAAAACATAACACATAATAGCATAGCAATTAATGGCCAAGACACTTGAGCAAGAATAATAAAAATCATAACTGCTCTACCAGAATGGCCATAATGGAATTCAGAACATTTCACAAGTGATGCTACTACTGTCTATGCAGGTTTTTATACACACATTTGTAAAATTGTTTCATGTTTGTTAAAATTACTTTGTATCTGTCACGAGCTGCGATGGCAGACCGTGGAGTGACAGTGAAAGCAGGGCCCAAACGCGAGACTCTAAGTGATGGACAGTGGATTTATTTACAGGAGGTGAAAAACACACAACTATATACAAAATCCCAGCACTGTGGTCCCGTGGTGATTCTGATTCGTGAGGGTCGCAGATGCCAGCAGACTTAATAAACTAATCCGTAAGGCCAGCAATGTTGTGGGGATGGAGCTGGACTCCCTCAAGGTGGTGTC
>NW_005188302.1:5328-6733 GCF_000239375.1 Pundamilia nyererei
CTCCAGCTCACTGGGCTCCTCCAGCATTAGCTCGCTGAGCTCCTGCTCGGGCATGCTGAGCTCCTCCGGCTCGCTGAGCTCCACAGCTGGCGACGCGGGCTCCTCCCGCTCGCTGAGCTCCTGCACGGGCATGCTGAGCTCCTCAGCTGGCGGTGCGGGCTCCTCCCGCTCGCCGAGCTCCTCAGCTGGCGGTGCGGGCTCCTCCGGCTCGCCGAGCTCCTCAGCTGGCAGTGCGGGCACCTCCGGCTCGCCGGCTGGCAGTGAAAAAGATATCGGAATGGTGGCTGCAGGCAGATGAGACGATGGCGGTGTTACAGCTGCAGATGGTGAAGCAGCGAGTGGTGTGGGGACCTCTGACCGAGGTGATGTTACCTGCGCCGTCAGCTCATCCACTGCAGACACAAACACAGATGGTGAGGGAAATGGAAAATTGTCCGTACTACTCACCACAGCCGGCTCTTGAAATGTCTCTGGATTTGGCTGCGGTGAGGAACGCCGGCGGCGCGAATGTCGTTTCCGTGCAGACGTCGGGGCCGGCGTCTCAGGCTGTGAATCCACCAGCTGTCCGGGCCGGTGAGCAGCCTGAGGAGGAGAGTGGAGGTGGAGGGTGGAAAGCAGGAAGTCCAGGACTACAGAATTAAGGGAGTCCACCAGCCAGGGGAATTTCAACAGCATCTCCTGCAGCCGCCTCTCCACGGCGCGACGCAACCCCTCCGCGGGCTTCTCCCACCACAACTCACATAGGTGGTAAACTTTGTCCATAACCTCCCTCCTGAGCCTCTCCTCAGAGACTGCTGGGTCCATACGTGGCGCTGTAAACTGAGCTGAAGGTGGCACTGTAAACTGAGCTGAAGGTGGCCGCTGATCAGCTAACCGAACTGAGGGTGGCTGCTGGTTAGCTGACTGAACAAACATAGCCCCAGAATAAAGAGTTCTAGACGAAACAGAACATCAGGCGCACAGTCTTCTGAACCTATGGGAGAATAATCGCTCTTAAAACGAAAACTTCTATTTTCCCAAACCGGAGAAACACGAGCTGTAGTGTTCATGAAGCTGGCGGTGTCATGATCCTGGGTCCTTTTGACCCAGCATTTTGTGTTTTCTCTTCGATTTTGGTTCTGTTCTTCCTCTGTTTAGTGTTTACTCTGTTCTGCCCGTGTGTTCCTGTATCTAGTCCGCGTTTCTTAGTTTGTGTCCCTTCATGTGCAAGTTCCTGTTTTATTGTGAAGGTCTGCGTCTTATGTGAGTGTTTTCAGTTGCCTCCCTAGTCTCGTTATGTTAATCACTCCCAGCTGTGTTTTCCACCTGTGTGTAATCTCCCTGTGTTCTCTGAGTGTATTTAAGTTGTATTTTCTGTCTTAGTAATTGCTGGTTCGTCTGTGTTGTTTCCCCTCGGTCTCCCTGC
>NW_005188302.1:40997-47527 GCF_000239375.1 Pundamilia nyererei
AATAAATGACTTTATAAAGTCACTTTCTTTGTTATATATCAGTCTTTTGGTCTGCCACAATAAGTTGAGGGCTTTCCTCAGCTATTTTTAGGTGAGATTAAAAAAGAGATTAATTAGATCAATTAATTAAAAATCATAATTAATTAATCTCTATTTTTTTTTAATCTCTTGACAGCACTAGTAAATAATATCCTCTTTGTCCCCATCAGAAGAGTTTGAGTCTGCTGGGTCGAGCTCTAGTCTCTTGTTTATTTGCAGGACCCAAATGCTGACTCAAGAGACAGGCAGCATTAACAAAAAAACAAGCTATTCAATAAGAGTGTTTTATATCAATCAGAAACACAATGTCTGTGACAAAACAAAATAAGCCTCTAATAAACCTGTCAGACCTGAAAACAAAACTCAGGGGGAGGCAACACTATACTAAACTAATCTCAATCAGAATATAAACTGAAATATGCTGAAACTAAGGACTACAGACTTAAGATGAAAACATGAAAATCGAATATAGCAATGATAAACTAAGAACCCAACCTAAACAAAGAAGTCCCAAAAGCTTAAAGCTAGCAGTAGCCTGCATCAAGAATTTGGGGGAATTACACTTCCCTGTCATAATCCATTACTGCTATCCAGTTACATGGGTCAAGGGGGACAGTAGGCATAACAGAGACATCCACACCTCACAAGAATTCTCAACCCAGCCGTGTATTCCTGATAGAACATTGTCAAAACACCTCCCCTTATAGCACAGGTGTCAAACTCCAGGCCTTGAGGGCCGTTGTCCTGCAGATTTTAGATGTGTCCTTGATCCAATACAGCTGATTTAAATGGCTAAATGACCTCCTCAACATGTCTTGAAGTTCTCCAGAATCTAAAACCTAAAAACTAAATATTTGAGTCAGGTGTGTTGACCCAGGGTGTTATATAAAACCTGCAGGACACTGGCCCTTGAGACCTGGAGTTTGACACCCCTGCTCTATAGGATAAAGAGCTCGGCTTGGTGGGGCCTCATCTGTGGGTCACAGCTAAGCTCAGCCCTATATGGGCCAGCCTCATGTGGGCCCATCTTTAGCTTGAACAGGCATAGGACTTTAGTGCTTTGTGAATTGAGTGCGGTCAGGGGTGGAGACCCTGGCAGTCCAGTTCCTGATTCAGCAAATAGGCATTAAATTGGCTTGTATGAGCTTCTGAATGCCTTCTGAAACCAAAGAGGCTGCAGGCTCCCAACTGGAACACACTGTAAAAGAAATAAATTTATGATAGCTATTGTCATAGTCAAATTAATCCATACTTTTAAATATAGATGATACATTTAGAAGATTCATTTGTTCATTTTGTTTGAACTCAAAATAAATATCAGCCCAGGCTCAAGAACACTAGTTTCTAGTTTAATAAATCAAATTGCGGCTGAGCAATTCAGAAAATTAGTAAATTACAACCTTTTTACAGTGGATGGGTTTGTATATCCCAATGATCCAAACTGGTCCTGATTGATCGACCAGACGAAGAGGGATTCAAGAAAGCCCTGTATTAGGGTTATATTTTGGATTGTCATTTATGCTTAGAAACATATAATCATATATGCTTAGAGGCATATAATCGATTGTATAATGATAGAATGTCTGATCCTTAGTAGTCTGCAAAGACTCTGTGGGCATTCCAGAGTGTTCTGGCATACACACACATCCTAAGGTCATGAGAGAGGTCGTACCTTCTCTTTCTGATATATGGTATGGGAGGACACTTACTCTGTATCTGTTTGAGTATAAGAGCCCTTTGTTTAGATGGACCGCTGGACACCTGGCACCAGCTTTAGGGAGTCGTTCACAGGGTCATATTTTGACACACACACACACACACCAGCACATACAGACAGGTACTCCTCGTTCACATGTATGCCTGTGTAAAATGTCATATGTTAATTAAACTATGCATATTCATGTAACCACAATAAAGAGCAGTGCTGGGGGGGAGCTGACTGAGTGACTGGGGTTTGAGCGGTAGGAACAGCGTTCGTCTCAGTCATCTCCCTTGTGTACGAGATCACACAAAGAGCTCTGGTGTCTGGTGTGTTGTTTTTGCCATTGTAGTGGATTGTCTCAGCTGTTCCAGCAATAGGTTTGTGCCTAGACGAACCTATCACCCTGTGTGTCATGGTGCTGGGTCGGTTACTCAGTGTTTTGAGTTTTGTTCTGATTTGATGTTTGATTTCTTCATTGTTATCTCTATTAGTGTTTAGGCTTCATTCTCAGGGTTTCTAGGTCTTAGATTTTCTTCCTGTGCCTCCTCTGTTTAGTGTCTAGTTATCCCTGTCCATGTGTTCGCTCTGTGCTCTGTTTCGTGTCCCTGAGTGTGTCTCTGAGTTCAGTCTATGGATTTCCTGTTTTACTTCAAAGGTCTATGTCTCTTGTCTCGTCATGTTAATTAGGATCAGCTGTGCCTCTCTCCTGTTTGCCATTCCTTGTTTCCCTCCGTGTGTATATATAGTGTGTGTTTGCCTTTGCTCGTTGTCCGTCCATCTGTGTTACTTGGTGTATCGCCGCATCTCTCTGCTCTACATTCTCCGTGTCATCTCTCCTCATCATCCTGCGTTTTTATGGTTTTAGGTTAGTTCATTGGTTTTCCCCAGTCTAGGTTTTGGTAGCTCCCCGTCCCGCATTTCCTGTTCTTGCCACTTTGTCACTCCTGTAAATAAACGCTCATGCACATCACAGCCTTTGCCTGCATTTTGGGTCCTTTATTCACAAACACCACACAGCTTGCCCCACAAACCATGACACTGTGAAAAAAAGGAAGGGACAGGTTCACCCTCCCTGATGCAGAATTACTGGAAGCTGACCCTTAAGCTTGTGGAGGGAACATGCATCCCCATGGCTATCTGCATGGATGTCACGATTTCCCCCCATGGCCAAGAGGGATATTTTCCTGCACTTTTACATTGCCACTGACAGTGACACTGTGATTTTTTTTCTCCATTGTTTTAGTGTGATAACAAAAGTTCTTAAGTACAGAGCTTTGTAAGCTTTTGCCCATTAGAACAGTTCTTAAAGCACAATATGAATTTTTTTAAAAAGTCTCTGCAATTGAGCACTATAGGCACCTGGAGACATTCAGACCTTCTAAATGCATCTGTTTTGAGGTTGTAGACTGTGGACTGGCAGAACTGTTACTCCTGTACAGGAAGTCTTGATTGACACATTTCAAAAAGGTCCATGAGTATTATGCAGAAGGCAAAGCAGAGCTCGAATTTAAAATTGACCGCAGCAAAAATGTGCAGAGAGGTTGATATCTCCAAAAGTTGATTCTGTTCATCTGGACATAGCGTTTTCTGGGAGAAACATTTTGTCACTCATCCAAGTGACTTCTTCAGTCTCAGAAGTCTGAGACTGAGACTGAAGAAGTCACTTGGATGAGTGACGAAACGTTTCTCCCAGAAAACGCTATGTCCAGATGAACAGAATCAACTTTTGGAGATTTATTTTCCTGGATGATTGAGAATGCATCAAGAAGAGAGGTTGATACCTCTCCGTTTCTGCTGAAATTTCCGACTGTGAACTCTTCAAGCCAATCTTCTGTACTGCTCATCTTGCAGGATACAAAGGGATGAGCAACTTATCTGTCCACACAAAAATGCTACCCCCCCACTCCCATTCTCCGTTTGGCATCCAATCACCCGATGTCCAACCACACCCGATCCTCTCTCTCTGTCTCTCTGTGACCTTACACATCAACATGAACATAATTCAAACTATAAAATCACATATCAATATATTTTCCTTTCGAAAGGAGCCAGCTGAGGTGGTTCGGGCATCTGACAAGGATGCCCCCTGGGCGCCTCCTGGGTGAGGTGTTCCAGGCATGTCCCACCGGGAGGAGGCCCCGGGGCAGACCCAGGACACGCTGGAGAGATTATATCTCTCGGCTGGCCTGGGAACGCCTTGGTATTCCCCCGGACAAGCTGGAGGAGGTGGCTGGGGAGAGGGAGGTCTGGGCCTCTTTGCTTAGGCTGCTGCCCCCGCGACCCGACCCCGGACAAAGCGGATGACGATGGATGGATGGATGGATGGAATATATTTTCCTTTATGTTGCATTCACTTTATGCAATTATACATCAACAGGATTTATCATCAGCTCAGTCACATGAATGTCATGATTCTTTATGATTCAAATATGTTCTTTTTAACTCAATTACACAGGAGTACATTTTTGTGACATTTCCTTTTCATGTCTTTGTGTTTGTCAGTCACAACTTATTTAATAAAATCATGCACGTCAAACACACAGATGCCACTGACACATCATAGTCATAACAATGCCCTGGAAGGTGAGTGAGACAAAAGGCTGCATGTTAAGTCATTTTACCCTCTTTCACATGTAATGAGAGATAAACCAGGAGGCACTTCAATTTTTTTTCAAACATCCTGCCTCACTTGACAACACCAAATATTTGTTACAATTTTAGCCCGACTGCTGTTTTAGACCCACCGAAACATTCATAATTGCTCCTACCTGCCAGCAATTATCGTAAAAGTCTTTTAGCCACCAGTTTCGTAATGTTGATGAAATCTTTTATGACAAGGTTAATGAGATCCATGGAGGGTGTTGGATAAAACCATGCCACTAGCACTGAATGATTGACTTTCTGAATTCTAAGGACAGTTACACAGTTTGCATTTCAGTGCACAGTGTAGGAAGCTTAGTAGTTATAGCTATTCTTTAACCATTTTAATGAATGCTGATTTAAATACGACATATGTAACACTTGGTGGGCATGTGGAAATTCACAGATACAGATATCTTTATTTTGTGATCATGCTTACAGCTTATATTCTGTTAATATGCTTTAATGTTTCTATCATATGTCTTATTGTTATACACAAAAATCTTCATGAGCCAATGTATATTTTTATTGCAGCTTTGTTATTGAACTCTATTCTTTTCAGCAGTAATATCCACCCAAAGCTCTTGGTTGACTTCTTATCTGAGAAACAGATCGTATCTTACCAAGCTTGTCTTTTTCAGGTTTTTATGTTTTACTTTTTAAGCTCATCAGAGTTCTTACTATTGTCAGCTAGGGCCTATGACAGATATGTGTCTATTTGTAAACCCCTGCAATATCCAGCCATCATGAGAACAACTACTGTCAGTTTACTGCTATGTTTTGCATGGCTGGTACCTGCTTGTTATATTGTAGTGCCAGTTGCACTAAATATTAATAGCAAACTGTGTAGCTTTACTTTGAAAGGAATTTTTTGTAATAATTCACTTAACAAGCTTTTCTGTGTGACTTCAAATGAATTATCAATATACGGTGTAATTGTTCTGTTGAATCTCAGACTTTTCCCCATGCTTTTTATACTTTTCACATACACAAAGATAATCATAATTGCTTTTCAGAGTTGTGGAGATATCAGACGAAAAGCTGTTCAGACCTGTTTACCTCATCTGCTAGTTTTGATTAACTATTCTGTTTTGATTACCTATGATGTTGTCATTGTTAAACTGGAATCTGATTTTCCCAAAACTGCACGTTTCGTAATGACACTCCAAATAATAACTTATAATCCTCTCTGCAATCCAATAATATATGGACTGAAAATGAAAGAAATTTCTAATTACCTTAAAAGGTTGCTTAGACACATGAAATAATGTAGTGTCATTATACATTTATTTACTAATTTATTAGTAATTTATTTATTGTGCAACACACTGGTAAAAGAAGCAGGTTTATGGTGCATTATAAGGCATAATGTTTTCTGCAGTCATTGATCAAGAGAGTAAAAAAGGCAACCGGAACATCCTGTAAAAGGCACCATCATAGTAAAAAATAATCCAGTAATTTTGAATAAAGATGATAGGTTTGGCAGCATTTGGCAGTTTCAGTGCAGTTTGTGACATAATGTTTTTATTTTTCATGGACATGAATTGTTGTGGCTACAGTGTGGAAATAGAATGAGAATGATTATGCCTCATGTTTGTCAGGGGTTGTGTGTGGAGGCGTGGAAGAGATGACCCAAACGCAGGACTCACGGTGCAGAAATGATGAGGATTTATTGGAGCGGGTGAATGAACAAAGCAGGAACGGCAGAACTGACTAGCTGACAGAAAGACTGAGTGGCTGGCTGAATAACTGAGCACTAACGGGAACGACAACATAACATCAATGACACGACAGTGAACGAGTGGAAACAGAGGACTTAAATACACAGACTGATGAGGATGATAATGAGAGACCGGAGAGTACACAGCTGAACATCATCTGGCTAATAACACAAGAGACGAGCTGACACAGGAAAAGCAGGAAGTGAGAACATTGATGTGGCAACATAACCTAAACGTGACAAAACTGAAAACACTGGGTCACCGACCCAGGAACCCTGACAATGTTGTGTTCCAGTCAAATTTGTGTCACAGTCTGGCGAGGGCAGACTGTATGAATTGAAAAAGGACCCAAAATGCAGACTCCAAGGAACAGGGAACAAAACTTGAATGTTAACAAAAAGCGAGCCGTTTAATATGGCTGGTAAAAA
>NW_005188302.1:49223-50516 GCF_000239375.1 Pundamilia nyererei
CCCCCCCCTTCTCTCCCTGGAGCCCTGGACCCCCTCCCAACTCACTGTACATATATTTTGCACTAAGGTGATCCCTATTGTAAATAAATCCCCTTTTTGTTTCCTTGAAAGAACTGTCTGCACGTGGGTCCGTTCAGTAGCCATGACAGTTATGCCTGAAACATTTAGGACTATACTTGGAAACTTGCAGATGGTAAAGAACCAAACAAAGTTTTTGGTTCTGGAGATGAGGGGAGGTCTCAAGGACATAAGATAGCATGAGCTTTGTTAGAAGCTCAAAAATAAATCACCTCCCTGCCCAACACTCAGGGAGGGGCGGCCATCTGCTACAGCTGGTTGAGGGTGAGGAGAAAGAGAAAATAAAAAATACGAGAGCATAGAAAGATATAAAAAAAAACGCACAAAGACAAATGTTAATGGGATGCAGTAGTGGTATATGAAAACACTGGGTATGAAAGAAGTGGAGAAGAGATGCTTGGTGCATCATTGCAGGACATAACTAATTGATTAATCAGAAATTGAAATAACAATGAAAAGAAAAATAAATGCTTAATAGTAACAGTGATCATAAATCGTGAATGAGGTTTAATGGAATATATTCCTGAGCTAATCTGACGACCAGAAGGTGATCTTTAGCCATTAACTCTGCAGAAAGTTGGCAACCTCTGCACACTATGCACATCAGCATCCGTTGACCCCACTCTGTGATTTTACGTGGCCTATCACTTGTTGTAATACCACTAACAGTTGACAGTAAAATATTTCGTTGTGATGGAATTTCACGATTGAACTTAATCATAACAAAGCTGTCCATCACAGCCCATACTCTTTGTCACAACACTTTATGTATGGTGGCCAAGCGATGGTCAAATGGAATACAACTTAAGAAAACACCTGCAAATAGAAAAAAAAATGCTACAAAAAGCACACAACTGAAGTTGAATAAAATGAAGAAGTAGAAAAAAAATAATCGTCAAAACACAGCAGACTATTTTCTGGGGATATAATAATGTTAAAAAGGTTCTGTTTACCTGTACATTATATCCACAACATGTTGTGGTTTCAGAATCAGAATCTGAAATACTTTATTAATCCCTAAGGAAATTATGTGGGTTACAGTAACAATAACAGACCAAACTATTTAAACAATACAATAAGTTACAGATTATACAAATTTAAGAAATAGCACTAATATATCAAGGTTCAAGGTTCTTTATTTGTCACATGCATAGTTATACAAGTATAACACACAGTGAAATGTAGCCTGACACGCTCCTCGACATGTGCAAAAAT
>NW_005188303.1:0-1387 GCF_000239375.1 Pundamilia nyererei
TTTAGGTGATTCGATGCTGTTTTATCTTGTTTTTGTTTTAATATAGGGCTGTTTTAATTTTATATTTTATTTATTTATTTCGCTGCTTTCTGTTATTCTATTGTTTTAACTTATTTTCTGTACAGCACTTTGTTCCTGTGCTGGGTATTTTAAAGTGCTTTATAAATAAAATTGGATTGGATTGGATGGGGCCAGGTAAGCGACCAGAGACAGCTCCATAAGGAGTGGGTTAGCTAAGACAGTTTTGTCGGTGCTGTCCAACGTCATGTACTGTTCATAGCTGGGTACAGTGATGCAGGTAGACAGAGGTTTGACACATGATGCACTTAGCTCTCAGACAACGTTTGGGAACATAGGAAGGCAGTTTTTAGATATTGCGGGGTCCAGTTGGAGGAAAAAGCCTGTGAACCACGACAGCTTCTGAGCTGGCAGAGGAGAGGGCTAGTCCACCTGCAGCTTCTTAGCTACACAGTGAATCAGGGGCTGACTGCCGAAGCAGTGGCGGCACATTGGGGCTGTGCACACGTCATCACAGATAATCTGCCTTAAAGGCGTGAATAAAGGTTTCCTCAGCCAGGACACGTGAGGGCATGATATCCCATAGCACGTGTGTTGTACCGAGTGTATTGACTGAAAAGGAACTACTTCAGCCTTTGGTTTAAAACTACTGTTAATAGAGGAAATTTGAAGGTTGAGTTTGTTCCACGACTGCATTTCACTCACTGCCTCTGTTTGTATCTCTGTCACTGCAGGACCAACATGGAGCAAGAAGTCAGCGCTCTCAGGAGGCCGACAAACCTCACAGAAGAAAGGAAGAGAAAACATACAGTTGTGATGAGTGTGGGAAGGATTTTACCCAGTCTGGAAATTTAAAAAAACACCAACTCATCCACTGTGGAGTTAAAGCTTACAGCTGTGACTTGTGTGGAAAGTCTTTTACCCATGCTAGAAGCTTTAAAAGACACCAACTCATCCACAGTGGAGTTAAAGCATACAGCTGTGACTTGTGTGGAAAGTCTTTTACCCATGCTGGAAGCTTTAAAAGACACCAAATCATGCGCAGTGAAGTTAAACCATACAACTGTGATTTGTGTGGAAAGTCTTTTAACCGTCCTGGAAACTTAAAAACTCACCAACTCATACACAGTGGAGTTAAAGCGTACAGCTGTGACTTGTGTGAAAAGTCTTTTACCCAGTCTGGAAATTTAAAAAAACACCAACTCATGCACAGTGGAGTTAAAACGCACAGCTGTGAGTTGTGTGGAAAGTCTTTTACCCAGGCTGGAAACTTAAAAAGACACCAACTCGTCCACAGTGGAGTTAAAGCGTACAGCTGTGAGTTGTGTGGAAAGTCTTTTAACCGTCCTGGAAACTTAAAAACTCACCA
>NW_005188303.1:1407-4488 GCF_000239375.1 Pundamilia nyererei
CAGCTGTGAGTTGTGTGGAAAGTCTTTTACCCAGGCTGGAAACTTAAAAAGACACCAACTCGTCCACAGTGGAGTTAAAGCGTACAGCTGTGAGTTGTGTGGAAAGTCTTTTAACCGTCCTGGAAACTTAAAAACTCACCAACTCGTCCACAGTGGAGTTAAAGCGTACAGCTGTGAGTTGTGTGGAAAGTCTTTTAACCAGTCTGGAAGTTTAAAAACGCACCAACTCGTCCACAGTGGAGTTAAAACGTACAGCTGTGACTTGTGTGGAAAGTCTTTTACCCACCCTGCAAGCTTAAAAACACACCAACTCGTCCACAGTGGAGTTAAAGCGTACAGCTGTCACATTTGTGGAAAAACTTTCCGCTGGCTAGTCAGCCGAGACATTCACCTACGCATTCACACCAAAAATGATGTTTACTGCTGTGATCAGTGTGGTAAAGCTTTTGTGACATACAAAAACTTACAGCAGCACACGCTTACCCACACTGACGAGAGACCTTATAAATGTGACCTGTGTGAGAAGACTTTTAAATCTCCACATTACCTCAAATCACACCAAAAGATTCACAGCAGAAAGAAACTCTAAAAGTGCAGTTACTGTGAGGTATGTATTTTTCTTTTAACAGTTTTACAATTTTATATGAAGGAAGTTTAATTTCAAAGCTTAAAAGTTTTAAAAGCTCCTCCCCTTTCTCTTTATCTAACATTCACACTCCAATGGATGCATCGGAGAGCAGGTTGGAGTCAGTATCTTGTGGGATGCAGAGTAGAGCATCCAGGGGTTTAATCACCAGTCTTCCCATTAAGTAGATTACCTACAAATGAAGACTTAATGTTGCCCAGTAAGCTGAGTGTTATAATGTAAACAGTAAGATATAATTGGACACTGGCACAGATACTCCTTATTTCAGGCGCCATTAAAAATAAAAATGTTGAAAGAATTCCCTGACTTCCACTGTCTTTGTGTCTTTGTTTAGAAGCAGAACGACACAGATGGATCCAGTTCTCAACCCTGTCGTCACTGTGGTAGTGGGAAAGAGTTTCTCTGTGACTTTTGTGAAAAAGCTTTCAATCATCAAGAGAACCTAAACAACATCAACTCAGACACACTGGAGACAAAACGAACTACTGCAAAGAATGTGGGAGAGGCTTCCCTAAACCAAGTGAATTAAACCAAAATTAACTCTGTCACATGGGGTCAAAAACCATCTCTCATTCACCACTGCAGATCATCTTAAAGTGCATGGAAGAGTCCACACAGGAGAGAAACCATACAAATGCAGAAACTGGGAGAAAAGTGTCTCGCTGTCAGGAAGTCTTAACAAACATGAACGTACATACATGGAGGGGAAACTACAGCTGTGACCAGTGTGACAAATCAAAACATTTCACACCCATTGATTTTGAAAACCTTCAATATGAACTAAAGCCATCAACAGGATGTGAAACGACCACTGATATGACTTTATATCCAAGAAAAAGATAAAAACTCAAGCTGATCTGGGTCTGGGCTGTACTTTGGTGTATTACCACCTTAAACAGTTTGATCTTTTTGTGGTTTCATTGACTCAGTTATGTCAGATTTCCTCTCTGTCCTGGTCTGGATGCTCATCTGTAAAGAAGTAAAACTCGGATGGTTCAGTGGTCTCTAGCAGCTGATTAGTGATCCAGCACTTCTGTGTATCATGCAGTTGTGCTTCTTTTCCTCTTGTGTCGACTCAGCTCAGTTACTCGGTTAGAGGGTTCCACATATACAAGAATCCTTCCTGGAATCGTTTTTTTGGTATGAGGTGTTCTTGGGAAGACGTCACACCACCACCACTGTGTCAGGCTGTTCCTGTGATCTTCTTTTAATGCCACGTGTAACGGGACTGTAACATGTAACGGGAATCTCTCGAAAAACTACAGCTTCCGTCTCATCTACCAACAAACATCATCCAGATGTTTGTTGTTAGATGTGAGATGAGCCTTTCTGTTGTTGAATCTCTCCCCCCATTGAATCTCTTATTGCTGAATCATGACCTCTGACCTTATCTAAGCTGAGTAAGGCCTGCAGGTCTTTAGATGATGATCTGGGTTCTTCAGTGACCTCCTGGATTAGTCATCGATGCACTCTTGCAGTATTTCTAGTCAGCCACTTGCTCCTGGGAGGCTTGAGTACTCTTCCATTTTTCCTGTAGTGTGGATAATGGCTCGTAGTTCGCTTGAGTCCCAAAGCCTTAGAAATGACTCTGTAACCTTTTCATACTGATGTCAGTGACTTTGTTTCTCTGCTGTTTCTTTTGATCGTATCATGATGTGCTGCTGTGTGACGTCTTTCAGCCGGCTTCCATACATGGTCAGGTGGTTTTTCATACCTTTTTACCCTTAACAAATGAAACCATTTACAGACTATTTTCCACTGACCCAGGTAACTTTTGTCATATTTCTTTCCTTTTTGATCATCTGAAACATTCAAATGTTGAGTCCTTCAGGTGTAACCTTGACTGTTTTCCCAGTTGCAGCTTAAGCTAGGCTTAATCCTTCCTCTTTATACTACTGCTTAGCCACAACCAGCTGTGACAATGTTTATGGCTGGTTTGGTTAAAGTGCCAGTTTAGTAAATAGGAGAGGGCTCTCAATCCCACCAGTGCATAAAAACGTGAGTTCTCTGTCATTGCTCACTTTCTGTAAGAATGTCATGGCCCTGGGTCTTTTGACCCAGCGTTTTGTGTTTTCTATTATTGTGATGTATTTTGGTTCTGATTTTCTCTTTCTTTGGGTTTTGGTTCTGTTCTTCCCCAGTTTAGTATTTAGGCTTTTCTGCCTGTGTATTCCTGTGTCAAGTCCGGATTTCTTAGTCTGTGTCTTTGCATGTGTGAGTTCCTGTTTTATTTTGTAGGTCTGTGTCTCTCGTCAGTGTTTCTAGTTTCACTCCCCTTGTCCTGTTATGTCCAATTACTCCCAGCCGTGCCTCCGTCTGGTTCAGGTCTGTTTTTTTGTTTAGCTTTTCCCAGTTTAGGTTACTCCCTGGGGTCCGTTCTTCGTACCTCGCTAAGTAAGTTAGCTGGATTTGATTGTTGACGATTTCGCGTGATC
>NW_005188303.1:5923-6929 GCF_000239375.1 Pundamilia nyererei
CCACCCTCGCCTTTGTTTGTTATCTCACTGTCAATAAAGCTTCCTCACCTCAGTTGTGCTGCATCCTGGGTCCTTTAATAACTTACACCTGGCTCGCGTCGCGAACCCTGACAAAGAAAGCATGTTATCCTCAGGCAGAGCTGCAGACGATCAAGAATCCATAACTACTGGATGGTGGACGTTTCTCTAAGCAGACAGTCAGTTCTTGGGATGCCAGCTGGATGTAGTTTCACAACCTTTAACTTAATGTCTGTGTGTTTTTAACATCTTATGCTCTGGTTTAACTTTTAAACAACCTGATTAATGAAAGCACATCTTTTGACCACCCTGTTTGTCATCAGCGGTGGCTTTAGGATCATCCTCACCTGCTCATGGTTGCAGTTGTTTATCGGTTGAATTGGCATTTACTTTATAGTGTGATAAGATGTTAATAAGCGTATAAAGCTGTAAAGCCTCTTGAGTGACTTAAATCGCCTTTCTTCCTCAGTGTGATGCTCAATGTGAACTGCAGGTCGTCTTGATGATGTCTATATGCCTTAACGCATTGAGTTTCTTCAATATCATTGGTTAATTAGATATTTAGATTGATAAGCAGCCGAAATTGTGGAGCTACTAAAGTGACCAGTGAGTATACAGTCTGGTTATCATCATGTTTAACTTTGTTCACATGCACTGATGAAGGAACAGCTGATGGCTGTAGCATAAAACCCACTGTAGAAAACGGTATTCGTTATCAGGAAACATTAAATGCTGAGTGTAAATGCGACATCAAGGGCATCGACAAAAAAAAACAAAACGCTCGTATTGGGAATGGCATGGGAACCGATCGGTTTTCAATCGCCCATTTGCTGGGAGTAAGGGCGCCCTCCGTTTGCGAGGTGCGCCTGCTGCTTGCGGCACAAGGAGGAGAGGGCGGGGCGGCGGGGGAATCTCTGAACGGCTGTAGCAGCATCTAATAACCAACTCGCAAAAGAAAACAAAATATAAACAAACCAACAAACACGAA
>NW_005188303.1:8811-10120 GCF_000239375.1 Pundamilia nyererei
ACAATGAATCCCTGTGCATCCCACACTCCTGTGCTGTGTTCCCTCTCACTGTCTGTGCTCTGAAACTCTGTTTTCTAGTTTCCATGCACCCGTGCTTGCTGCCCTCTCGTCTCCATACTCCTGCAGGAAGAACACAGCCGTAAATACTTCACATTATGGCAAACTCACACTAACTGACATCTCACTGGGAAACTGACAGGAAGTCTCACGCAACGATCCAGCATCGGAGAGAACTCAACCACACTCCTAAGTAGCTCTCCTGATGAAGCTTGACCAGCTGCACACACCTACACCCACAAACAAGAAAAACAAAGAAAAAACAAGGGACAGCAACACCAAATATACACATGCCCATAAACTATTCAAGAACCCCGGGTACCCAGACGCAGGTAAAGTGTATTTATTAAGCGCTTTTCATAGACAAGCGGTCACAAAGCGCTGCACAGGATTCTTATCATTCTTATTTTCTGGTTTGTTTGTTTCTTCCCCTTCTCATCCAGTCTGTCTCTGTGTGCTGTGATTAGTGTCCTCGTGTTTGTTTACCTCCTACCTCCTCAGTCATGTCTTTGTATCTGACTTGTGTCCAAATCTTTTTAAAGTGATGCTACATCAATGTGCTCACAGACATTTACCTTACACTATGTTCGAGTTACAGTGCATCATCTGTGAAATATAACAGAGATTACAACCTTCAGCCTTCAGTGAGCTTATGGTGAGCCTACAACGTTATTCGTTAACAACAAAGCAAACGAAGCATGGCTTGACAAGTCTAGAAGATAGTTCAAATTAAATGATTAATTCTAATCTATGTCTCAAAACCATGCAAACCAATGAGTAGTGGAAGAGGTGTAGCTAATGAAGTGGCCAGTCTGAGGGATCTCCCTCCTCCTCGCTGAGTTTCTTTTGCTGCTCTCCTTCGTGTCTTTATAAACTGGTGGTGTTGCCACAGTATTCCTACACGCATTACTGTTTTTATTTACCGATGTGCAATATCTGCACATGCTGCTCCTCTTTCTCACTGTCTGCAGCCCAAATGTGTTTTCTCAGGGCATCTGAGTCACGTGATCGCACAGTAACGAATCAAAGCAAATCAGGAAGAAGGGGGCGGAGCAAAGAGTGTGTGCAGGACAGGAGTCGAGCAGAGAGAGCTCTTTTTTCATGAAACGGGAGTAAAGTAGTGAACTTAGAGGAGAGAAACAAACTAAAGTATCGATCATAAACCACTACCAACGTCCTGATCGATATCTGCATCGATCTGCCCACCCTTGTCTCCTGGATCGTAGCTGAGATCAGCGTGAACCACGTGGGT
>NW_005188303.1:31577-39316 GCF_000239375.1 Pundamilia nyererei
AAAAAATGTGTGGCGAGATGCTCCCTGAGTCTGACTATGTGTGTGCATATTTACTAATATGAGTACGCTTGGCTTAAGTGTGTGTATCCTGTACGTCTGTGTGCACTGTCTGACTGATGTAAATGTCCTGCCGTTGAGCGCATGACTGTGCGTTATCGTGCTGTGCGTATGTGTCGAAATAAAGGATGTTGTTTGTGGATGAGTCTGGAAGCAGGTGATTGAAGCAGTGAAAGAAATAAAGAAACAAAGCAAGGACAAGGGTGAGCAGCATAAAAACAAGAGGGGGGAAAAGAGGAAAAAAACGAGAAGGAAAAAAACCTGGAATCACTGCAATTAAACCATTGACGGAGAGTGACGGTGTTAATTCTGCTATAATATCACACTTAAGATGCGATTTGATACTGGTAAGTTAAACACAAGTTAGTGTGAGTGGATAGGGAAAAGGGTGTAGCACAGCAGTCCTCAACCTTTTTTGCGCCACGGACCGGTTTATGCCCGACAATATTTTTCACGGACCGGCCTTTAAGATGTCACGGATAAATACAACAAAATAAAACTAGTACCGGTACTGAAAAAAAGAACATTTATTCATAACACACGTGAAAAGACCCAGGAAAACCGAGTTAACAATAAAAACTAACAAAATAATGCTGAAAACCGATAAAAACCCTGAAAACCATACATTTTACACCTGAGCCTCAACTCTCGCGGCCCGGTACCAAACGACTCACGGACCGGTTCCAGTCCGAAGTCCGGGGGTTGGGGCCCGCTGGTGTAGCAGATTCTTATCTAGTGTGAAGTTAATACAGCCACGGAGTGATGACGGGGTCGCGGTAAAGCTGTCCATCCACATAGAGCCGGTCCACAGCGATGGCAGCGCGGGAGCCCTTCTGGATGAAGCCACGTCAGATTGTGAAGAGGACCCTGCGTCGTTACAGGATCTCTTTTGGGAGCTGCCGATGCTTTGATTTCTAAAAGTAGCTGGTGATTGTACACATGTAGACCAAGGGCGTTTTGGGCTAACATAGAAAAGGATAAAGCTAGTAAAAGCCAAAGCAAAGCTAGCAGAGTTTACTGACGCAATGTCAACAGACGTGTCACCGTGCATACTGCTGCCGCCGTCTTGCCCCCAAAATTAGCGCCCCCCCCTTTCACCCTTCGCACCAACTGAGCAGTGGAGAATAACACCAACAGGGGCAGTAAACAGAGCTAACTAGGAGCAGCTAGCTAGCCCAACTCAGCAGAGGTTTTCCCAGACAGATGAAGAGCGTAAGAACCGGGGGATGATTGTGATGACAGGGGTGTATATTTGCATGCCGGGCTATGCACACGTCATCACAGATCGTCTGCCTTAAAGGCATGAATAAAGGTTTCCTCAGCCAGGCGTGATATCCCATACCCCGTGTGTTGTACCGAGTGTATTGACTGAAAAGAAACTACTTCAACCTTTGGTTTAAAACTAGTGTTAATGGAAGAAGTTTGAAGGTTGAGTTTGTTCCACGACTGCATTTCACTCACTGCCTCTGTTTGTATCTCTGTCACTCAAGGACCAAAATGGAGCGAGACGTCAGCGCTCTCAGGAGGCCGACAAACCTCACAGAAGAAAGGGACAGAAAAAATACAGCTGTGATGAGTGTGGGAAGGATTTTACTAAGGCTGGAAGCTTAAAAATACACCAACTGATCCACAGTGAAGTTAAACCATACAGCTGTGATGAGTGTGGAAAGGATTTTACTTATGCTGGAAGCTTGAAAAGACACCAACTCATCCACAGTGGAGTTAAAGCATACAGCTGTGATGAGTGTGGAAAGTCATTTTCCCTGGCTGAACACCTAAAATCACACAAACCTGTTCACAGTGGAGTTAAAGCGTACAGCTGTGACTTGTGTGGAAGGTCTTTTACCCATGCTGGAAGCTTAAAAAGACACCAACTTCTCCACAATGGAGTTAAAGCGCACAGCTGTGACTTCTGCGGACAGTCTTTTACCCTGGCCGAACACTTAAAAACACACCAACTCATCCACAGTGGAGTTAAACCGTACAGCTGTGGTTTGTGTGGACAGTCTTTTACCCATCCTGGAAGCTTAAAAGCACACCAACTCATCCACAGTGGAGTTAAACCGTACAGCTGTGAGTTGTGTGGACAGTCTTTTACCCAGGCTGCACACTTAAAAAGACACCAACTCATACACAGTGGAGTTAAACCGTACAGCTGTGACTTGTGTGGACAGTCTTTTACCCGGGCTGGAAACTTAAAAAGACACCAAGTCATACACAGTGGAGTTAAACCATACAGCTGTGGTTTTTGTGGACAGTCTTTTACCCATCCTGGAAACTTAAAAGCACACCAACTCATCCACAGTGGAGTTCAAGCGTACAGCTGTGACTTGTGTGGACAGTCTTTTACCCGGGCTGGAAACTTAAAAAGACACCAATTCATACACAGTGGAGTTAAACCGTACAGCTGTGACTTGTGTGGACAGTCTTTTACCCGGGCTGGAAACTTAAAAGCACACCAACTTGTCCACAGTGGAGTTAAAGCATACAGCTCTGATCAGTCTGATAAAGCTCATACTCATAGTAGCAGCCTACAGAATCATCAGGTTACCCACTCTGGATTCAAGGCGTACAGCTGTCACATTTGTGGAAAAACCTTCCGCTGGCCAGGCAACCGAAATATTCACCTACGCATTCACACCAAAATTGATGTTTGCTGCTGTGATCAGTGTGGCAAAATTTGTGTGACATACAAAAACTTAGAGCAGCACATGTTTTCCCACACCGAGGAGAGACCTTATAAATGTGACCTGTGTGAGAAGACTTTTAAATCTCCACATTACCTCAAATCACATCAAAAGATTCACAGCAGAAAGAAACTCTAAAAGTGCAGTTACTGTGAGGTATGTATTTTTCTTTTTACAGTTATTTCGAAGTATTATGTGAATGAAATTTAATTTCAAAGCTTAAATGAGACATGAAAACTTCACATACAGAATATTGAGTAACATCTGACACAAATTTCCTGAAACTTTCCTCATATTGCAAAAACGTAACATTTTAAAAGCTTCTCTCATTTCTAACACTCACACTCCAATGGATGCAATGGATATGCAGAGTAGAGCATCCAGGGGTTTAAACCACCAATCTTCCCATTAAGTAGATTGCCTACAAATTAAGAGTTATTGTAACCCAGTAAGCTGAGTGTTATAATGTAAACAGTAAAATGTGGACGTTGGCAGAGCTGCTCTTTATTTCAGGCGACGTTCAGGATAAAAATGTTGAAGGAATTCCCTGACTTACACTGTCATTGTGTCTTTGTTTAGAAACAGAGCAACACAGATGGATCCCTGTCGTCACTGTGGTGGTGGGAAAGTGTTTCGCTGTGATCTTTGTGGAAAAACTTAGTCATTTAAAGAGCCTAAAAATACGTCAACGCAGACACACTGGAGACGAAATGAATTACTGCAAAGAATGTGGGAGAGGCTTCCCCACATCAAGTGAATTAAAACAACATGAACTCTGTCACAGTGGGGTAAAAAAGCACGTCTGTGACCAGTTTGGGTCATCCTTCATCAGTGCAGGTAATCTTAAAGAGCATAAGAGTGCACACAGGAGAGAAACCATACAAGTGCAGACACTGTGACCAAAGGTTCTCACAGTCAGATATTCGTAACCTTCATGAAGATACACACATTGAAGGGAACTTCAGCTGTGACCAGTGTGACAAGAGCTTCAGGAATCTCAGTTCATACTCCAAACACAAACGATCCCACGCTGTAAATAAACTGTTTCACTGTTACCAATGTGCAAAAACATTCACTTCATTATCTGCTCTGTGCAAACATCAGCGTAATCATGCAGGACTGAAATCGCTGGGTCACAATGAATCTGAAGAGACAGAAAGATCCTCTTCTGGTTTCAGGGTTAGACTTAAAAACCTTGAGATCAGGCTCCACAGAGTTCAGCTGGAGTCTCCTGTAAAGAGTGCAGCTGATGTCACACTTGGATCTGAAGAGCTAGCTCTGCTTTCTGGAGCTGCAGTGAATAATCCTAAATGTTACAGTTAGGGAACTACAAGTGTGTATATATATGTACATCAAGTTTATCTTTTATTTTTTTTCCTTTGGATAATTTTACAATGGTAAACAGTAGTGGTAGAGCTGTGCGATATGACCAAAATCTCATATCCCATTATAAGACATCTTTTGTGCGGACAACGATATAAATCACAAAAATTTAACATCCATCCATCCATCCATCTTCATCCGCTTTATCCGGGGCCGGGTCGCGGGGGGCAGCAGCCTAAGCAAAGCAAAAATTTAACATTTTCGGTAAATTCTTTGAATCTCGGGCAGCTCGACTTGCGTAACGTGTTTCCAGCTGGGTGTCATGTACCTGGAGTCGAGTGTTTTAACAGATGCATGAAATTATAAATTTTTAGACAGAAGTTGTAATGGCTGCCATTTTCTTTGTATTTATTACACGGCGTGCTGCGGGAAAAAGCCTGTTCTAACGTTTCAGTGTAAGGTTAATTTTTTTAGCACCTGACGGCTCCTTTCTGCTTCTCGTCCGTGAACACTCTTCATACTCTTTCGCAAGATTCAGTTTATTTTGAAAAGTCTCAACAGGATCTTGAGCTTTATTGTGAAAGGTTTTTGTGCAAAACAAACAAGCGGACTAAGGACAGCGCTAGTAAGTACTAGAGATGGACCGATCCGATATCACGTATCAGTCCAGTACTGACCTAAATTACTAGATCGGATATCGGAGAGAAATAAAAAATGTAATCCGATCCATAAAATATCTAAAAAGCACCTCACAAAACTTGCGACATGGCACAACTCGGCTCATAACCATAGCACATCAGAGCTGTATGCACCACGTGATAGAGCAGCTGTGGCGTGGGAGACCTGTCCGGCGGTCTGGTTGAGCATTTGGAGCCTTGCTACCAAACCGTCATTTCAGTTATCCCAGAGAGAAGTAAAGCACGTGTGCAAGTTCATCTCTGAATGTTTGTAAAGCATTCCCACGTTAAGCTTAACAACCGATATATGGAGCGACTGCCTCTTCTCTCTCCCTCCCTCTCCTACTGCTACTTCAATCGTGAAACTGATTAATGATCAGCTGATCGGCTTTTCTGTCGCGAGTCCGTCTCTCTTGTTTGTGTATCGCCCACTTTGCACCAGAAAGAGGAAACCAGCAGCTGAACAACAGCAGCACGTTTAAGCTTGATAATCTGTTGGTAGAATTTATTTAATATTACTTCCTACACCAGGATCCTTTTCCAGCTGACGGCTGTAACTGTGCAGGGGCGGAGCAAAGTTTAGCCAGGGGGGCCGATAGGGCATGAACAGCGAAAAGGGGGCACAAAGACGTACTTTCTTTCTTATTCTCATTTAAAATATCTAGCATTTAATAAATAATTATCTGAATCTTACACCCAAAGTTTTAATCTGATATAAAATGTATAGAAGTCCATTACTGTATATAGTAACTGTTAAGTCTAATATACCCTAGTAAGCTGTAGTACTTTTTCCTTTGGGAAGGTACCATCTGTGCAGTCTGAAGTTCTGTTGAAGAAAGATGTTGAATCTATTTAACTATTGTTGAAAAATAATTGGGCAGCACGGTGGCACAGTGGTTAGCACTGTTGCCGCACAGCAAGAAGGTCCTGAGTTCAATTCCACCATCAGGCCGGGGTCTTTCTGTGTGGAGTTTGCATGTTCTCCCCGTGTTTGCGTGGGTTCTCTCCGGGTACTCCGGCTTCCTCCCACCGTCCAAAGACATGCAGCTTGTGGGGATAGGTTAATTGGATAATCCAAATTGTCACTAGGAGTGAATCTGAGTGTGAATGGTTGTCTGTCCCTGTGTGTTGGCCCTGCGACAAACTGGCGACCTGTCCAGGGTGTACCCTGCCTCTCGCCCTATGACAGCTGGGATAGGCTCCAGCGCCCCCCGCGACCCTGAAAAGGATAAGCGGAAGCGAATGGATGGATGGATGAAAAATAATTGATTTCTGTGTATTATTTTTCACACTGCGTCAAATTAAAGTTGATTACGTCGATTAAGCATCATGAGGTGGGGGGTGGTTCCCTATTTTTATTTTTTATTTTTTGCTGGCAGTTTGCCATCCTATTAGTTAGACTGCTTACTCTTTTTAAAATACATGAATAGGGAGGATGGAGCAGGTTTAAGGTTATTAGATTGATCAGTTTTGCTGAACTATGAAATATTTTGGGTGCAGTGTATTTATTGCATACAGGTATAACAGAATAGCTTTAGTAGGTTTTTTTTAATTAGAGTTTGAACTTATACAAAATGCAGCAAGATATTAAAAAACAGTTTATTGATTAAAAACACTATATCGGATTCATATCGGTATCCGCTGATATCCAAATTTATGATATCGACATCGGACATAAAAAAAAAGTGGTATCGTGCCATCTCTAGTAAGTACTCTCTGCTTCCATCCATCCATCCATCCATCTTCATCCGCTTTGTCCGGGCCGGGTCGCGGGGGCAGCAGCCTAAGCAAAGAGGCCCAGACCTCCCTCTCCCCAGCCACCTCCTCCAGCTTATCCGGGGGAACACCAAGGCGTTCCCAGGCCAGCCGAGAGATATAATCTCTCCAGCGTGTCCTAGGTCTGCCCCGGGGCCTCCTCCCGGTGGGACATGCCTGGAACACCTCACCCAGGAGGCGCCCAGATCTCTCTGCTTATGACCCAAAAAACCACACAAAAAAACAGAAGTTTTAGGAGTGACGGCGAGAGAGAGAGACAGCAGGAAAAGAGAGAGAGCGAGTTCTGAACAACTCAGAACAAATAAAATCAATATTCGAACCCAAAGTAAAAACAAGATCCAGTGTGTGTCCTTTGTTATGTGTGGGACCTGACACATGCTGCGTAAAATGAAAATAAACCATAATGTTGATAGAATCTCTGGCAAAGACGTTGGAGTCATCATCAACATGTAGGTTAAAATCCCCAACTAAAAGCAGTCAGGACAACCTCATAGTAGAGGACAGGACGTAGGTGATCCAGGAAAAGAAAAAAAGGACACAAAGACAAAGGTGTTCTACTAAGTTGAGAGCAGGACACTGTGCAGACCAGTCAAGTTCTCCCACACCAAACTCGCTTTATGGACCTTGCTTTGTGCACTGGTGCACAGTCACGTTGGAAGAGGAAGGGGCCATCCCTGAACTGTTCCCACAAAGTTGAGAGCATGAAAATGTCTGCTGAGCTGGAATCAGCCGGAAAGCTGTAGAAGCCCAGAAGTGGAATGTGGAAGTCAATAAACACACTTGTCCTGTAAAAAAAAAAAAGGACAGGAAGTAGCTGAACTCCAGCAAAAATAAGCTGTTTGGGCCAGCTGGACGATTCACTACAGCACAATAAAAAGGATCCCTATTTCCGACAGAAAATATCCAATTTTCACTGAGTGGCAGTTGAAACGGCCCTGAAATGCCACAGCGAGACCTCCCCCACGACCAGATCCCTGAGGCTGGCTGATGAAGGAATAGACATTCGGGCACAGTTCAATGAGGGACAAATAGTCCAAGTCCCGCTGCCAGGTCTCAGTCAGAAATAAGAAGTCCAGTTTTTTAGAAGATATAAAATCGTTAAGCATGAACGACTTATTAGTCAATGATCGGGCATTAAAAAGCACCATGTTCAGCGGGGTGGAAGGATCATTTTTAGCAGAGGCTCGAATTATTGGACGTAAATACTCACCAGTGGCGG
>NW_005188303.1:40787-42126 GCF_000239375.1 Pundamilia nyererei
TGAGCCAAGGTGGGAAAGATTTCAAAGATTTCAGAGAGATTGAAAAGGAAGTCTTCACTTTTTATTCCAAATTGTACTCCTGAGAATATTCAGCAGCTGATTCTGATAGTTTCTTTAATAAGATTCATAATCTCATCCCATGTATTGACAAGCCGTTCAAAGATCTGTGTGATTCAGAGCTTAAAATTGAGGAACTGGATTTAGTGATCATGAAAATGGCATTAGACAAGTCCCCAGGGACAGATGGACTCACTACAAATTTTTATCAATTCTTCTGGAAGGACCTAAGAACCTTATTATTTGATGCATTAAAGGAATCTATAGAGAAGAAAGAACTGATGCCAAGCATGAAACAAGAGTTGATAACCCTAATCCCTAAATCGGGTAACGATAAAAATTTAAGACCCATCACCTTAAACACGGACTATAAGATCCTGTCTGGCAAAGGGCTGAGAGGCTAAAGAAAGGCATCTCAAACATTATCAGTGAAACACAATCAGGTTTTTTGAAAGGAAGACTAATTCATAACAATATTAGGCTGATTTTGGGACCTCCTTGAGTACAGTGAAATAATCCAAGAGAGAGGGTACATCCTGTACAAAGCATTTGACTCAGTTGAACATACGTTCATATTAAAAACTCTGCAGTCTTTTTGTTTTGGACAGGAATTTATAAATGTTATAGAGATGCTATATAATGACATCCACAGCTCTGTTTTGCTAGAACATGGTACATGTTCAAGATTTGAGGTTAATAGAGGGATAAGGCAGGGATGTAGCAGCTCACCACTTCTGTTCATCATGGTTGCTGAGCTGTTGTCTATTTTGATTAAAAACAGTCACATTGAGGGGTTAACTGTGATGGGTGAACAGATAATAATCAGTCAGCTGGCAGATGATACCACCCTGTTTCTAAGAAATGAGGACCAGATTCCTTCAGCCTTACAGGTGATCAACCACTTCTCCAAAGCTTCTGGCCTACAGCTGAATATTAATAAATGTGAAATACTAGCTCTGCATGAGTGTCCCCTGCAGGCAATAAATAATATACAGATAAAAGAAAAAGAGATGAAGTATCTGGGCATTGTCATTTGCAAGGATAAGACATCAACAGAAAATAAGAATATCTGTACCAATATAGAAAAGTGTAAGTTTTAAACAGATGGCTGCAGAGGGACATAACTCTGTTTGGGAGAATCTTGCTAACCAACATGGACCAAAGAGTAATCTTTTTATTTTTTTTGCCTGTCCCGTTTGGCTCTTTTGCATCAGAATTGTTGTCTAAAGGCAAAGAAAGATGCCCAACGGATTTACTTTACCAAATTGACCATCCCAGCCTT
>NW_005188303.1:43315-45629 GCF_000239375.1 Pundamilia nyererei
ATCTTAAATGACTGTTCAGCACAGAAATGAAGCCCAACAATCATGTTTTACAGTCCTGTGGTCTCAGCCTCAGATACTTATCAAATCAAAGCTCATGTAGAAACAAATAAACAAATAAAAGATTTTCTCCTTCATTTCTGTCAAACAAAGCTGTATGAAACATTTCCAGCTGTTAGTATCTTGGTTGCTAGGCAACCTGGGCAGTGCAACAGAGGCTAGACCGTCCCATTTCACAAGCCTCATGTTACGCTCCTAGTCTAGGCGTGTAGAGACGCAAATAAGGTTGGAGGAGAGAGAGACAAATCCCCGCCCTGGTTCCCAAGCCAAACATCCAAAACCAGTTGTGAGTTAAAAAAAAGGTGATTTTATTGAAGGTAAAGGAAGCACAGCTCCAGGGTGAACCCAGGCCAAAATAATAAACAAAACCAACTAAGTCCCACCAGAAAACTAACTAAACCCTAAGAAAGAAACAGAACAAACAAATGACAATACTAACCCTCGCTCCCTAACCCGGAAAATAGGAGAAAACTGTTCCAAAGAAAAGGCGGCTCACCCCTTCCGCTTCAGCCTAAGGGTGCCTAAGCACTAAGTTAATGCACCAGCCGTAACACCTCGCACTTCCGGCCGTAGCGGTCTTTGAGTACGCGGCCCGTGTGGACCGTTAAGGCTGCGTACTTTAAGGCTGCAGACCCTGAATTGGGATACAGCCAGGTGAGTGCAATTAAGGGCCAATCAGGAGCGAGAAAGCAAAAGAAGAAACAAGGTAAATCTGGTCATGTGAGGGAGAGTGAGACAAAGGGTAAATAAAACAACAATCTTTAAAACAATAATTAAGCAATAAACAATTAAAAGGACAGAAAAGTTTATTTTCACTTTCAACTATAGACACTTGTTCCTTAAAAACAAAAACTGTACAGTCAACACTTTTCTGCAATTTTACATTTATTTCTCACAATTTAAGTCCAAACAATCATGCTGACAGTTTTTCCCCCATTTGTTGTGTATAAAAGCAGTTAAATATGTAATTTCTTTACACTGACAGAAAGGGGAGTTTCACTGAACCGGTCCACTAAAGATCACAGTGGCTGTGATGTAAGATGAGTTTGAGAGGGAGAAAAAAAAACATTAAAGTGATTTATTCAGGCTGCTTGGAGAAAAGGCCAAATACTTTTGATCCAGTGATCACTGTCCTGCATGATCACGCTGATGTTTGCACAGAGCAGATAATGAAGTGAATGTTTTTGCACATTGGTAACAGTGAAACAGTTTATTTACAGCGTGGGATCGTTTGTGTTCGGAGTATGAACTGAGATTCTTGAAGCTTTTGTCACACTGGTCACAGCTGAAGTTCCCTTCAATGTGTGTATTTTCATGAATATTACGATGACCTGACCGTGAGAAGCTTTTGTCACAGTGTCTGCACTTGTATGGTTTCTCTCCTGTGTGGACTCGTTTATGTATTTTAAGATCACGTGCAATGGTGAAGGATGACTCACACTGGTCACAGACATGCTTTTTAACCCCACTGTGACAGAGTTCATGTTCTTTTAATTTACTTGGTATGGGGAAGCCTTTCCCACATTCTTTGCAGTAGCTCATTTTGTCTCCAGTGTGTCTGCGTTGATGTAGCTTTAGGCTCTTTTGATTACTGAAAGTTTTTTCACAAAGGTCACAGCGAAACTCTTTCCCACCACCACAGTGACGACAGGGTTGAGAACTGGATCCATCTGTGCCGCTCTGCTTCTAAACAAAGACAGTGTAAGTCAGGGAATTGCTTCAACATTTTTATCCCGTTTTTAATCACCATTTTAATGATATACAAGTACAGAAGCTCAGAGACATACATAGAATAGAATAGAATAGAATAGAATAGAATGCCTTTATTGTCACTACACAGTTGTATAGTGAGATACAGAGCATCTCCACTATATACATACAGATGTAAAGGAGATGTTGCAACAGTTTGAAAACTTGAGACTTTGTGGGGAAAAAATTGCTTCTGCTTTTGAATTCTTCTCTTTCTATACCTCCATGTGGCAATGTTGGCTGGTGGTGATAACTATTGTTCAGGAGATTACTCTAGCAGCTTCCTGCACCTTAAAGGTGGGCAGGAATAGTGTGGAGTGTATACGGGCAGCCTCCACCATCTGTTTTCTTTAGCATAGCAGTTAGTGGACTGTAGTTAGATTGCAAAGAGTAATCACTGCAGGTTGAACGGGTCATGGATAGAACATTGAGGTTAGAGCAGGGCGATATGACCAAAAATATTTATCACGATTTTAAAAACTGTTTAAAATTTAAAAATTTGCGAGAA
>NW_005188303.1:46374-47817 GCF_000239375.1 Pundamilia nyererei
CTATCGTTGCCCAAAATTACACCGGTATTACCGTGAACGGTATGATATAGCCCAGCCCTAGTCGAGGTTGACAAAACATCACAGACACATGGAGAACTGGGCGAGTTGCTGACTGTGCAGCGCAATGGGAGAACCAACTGAACTGAGCAGAGAGTCCAGAGTGTGGAGAGCTAAGCTGAGCAATGAAACCAGCTAATTGCTAACATGCTAACACAACTGAATAAGCAGAGTTGTTCCAAACAGCCAGGCTAAAATAACAAGATAAAAATATAAATACATACCTCACAGTAACTGCACTTGTACAGTTTCTTATTGGTGTGGATCTGTTGGTGGACTCTCAGGTAATGTGGAGCTTTAAACGTCTTCTCACACTTGTCACATTTATAAGGTCTCTCCTCATTGTGAGTAAACATGTGATGTTGTAACTGTGTGTCTGTTACAAATAGTTTCCCACACTGATCACAGCAGTAAACTTCATGTCTGGTGTGGATGCGTAGGTGAATATTTCGATACCCTTGATGTCTGAAAGTTTTTCCACAAATGTCGCAGCTGTACGCCTTAATTCCAGAGTGGGTAACTTGATGACTCTTTAAGTAGCTACTGCGAGCAAAAGCTTTGCCACACTGATCACAGCTGTATGGTTTAAGTCCACTGTGGATGAGTTGGTGTGTTTTCAAGCTTCCGGCGTCGGTAAAAGACTTTCCACACAAGTCACAGGTGAATGGTCTCTCCCCAGTGTGGATGAGCCGATGACATTTCAAGCTGGAGTTCTGAGTAAACTCCTTCCCACACTCATCACAGCTGTATTTTTTCTCTCTCTTTCTTCTGTGAGGTTTGTCGGCCTCCTGAGAGCGCTGACGTCTCGCTTCATGTCGGTCCTGCAGTGACAGAGATACAGAGGCAGTGAGTGAAATGCAGTCACGGAACAAACTTTTTTACTAATGCACGATCTACTGTAGAATATAAAGCACCTTGAGGCGACTGCTGTTGTGATTTGGCGCTATATAAATAAAATTGAATTGAAACTCCCTCTGTAATGAAAATGACAATAAGGAAAATATTTTGCTCATTGGAAAAAAAATATATTGTATGAAAAATTACTTTATTTTACTTCAGTATCCTTATAAAATGTTATCTTTGTATTTTCTTGTAACTTGACCACAGGTTCAACATTTCTTCCTCACCATCTGTGTTGAGCTCATTGTTTCCTCTGTAGTGGCTGAGCTGAGTCCAAATGGCTGAAAATGTTCCTCCGTCAGATTCTCCTCCTGCTGATCAGCTGGGACACAAAAGAATATTTTTATGTATTTGATCTCTGACAAAAAGAAGCAGAGCAAACACAAACCAGAGAAAGCAACATTTAGAAGATTCATTTGTTCCAGCAGCTGCAGGATGGTTTCTACAGGCTGAAGAACAACAGTCACTGCAGGAATCAACATCTGC
>NW_005188303.1:49600-50777 GCF_000239375.1 Pundamilia nyererei
GATCACGCGAAATCGTCAACAATCAAATCCAGCTAACTTACTTAGCGAGGTACGAAGAACGGACCCCATGTCACGGTTCACTTGATCCCTGCAAACAGGCACAAACAAAAACTCTCTAAAGCTTTTGTAAAGACACTGAAGCAGTGGACTGATGAGGCTGTGGAGAATCTGCAGGTGTGTCTGGACTGCACCGACTGGCAGGTTTTCAGGATTGTTACCAACAGTTTGGATTATTATAGAGATGCTGTGACGTCCTGTAACATCAGCTTCTGTGACGACAGGTGCACAGCATCACAGTCTAAACTCCAAAACCTGTTTTTAGCTAATGACTCTGCTTCTGTCTGGAAAACAATCAGACGGTGAACCAACCACAAACCTAAAGACCCCACTGCACCAATAATTCACAGCTAGCAAACAGCCCTGAACAGCTCCTGCTGCGGATTCTACCAACAATGACCTGTTACTCCCCCACCCAAGACTTTCAACACCTTAGCACCCCCCATCATTATAAAACATGGGCCTGGACCTTCTGTAGAACTTCAACTACAGAAATAAAACTGAACAAAACACCCGAGTTCACTCCATGATCAACATTTCATAGAATGAACACTTATAGTCAGGTCTACCTGTGAAAATGAGCATTAAACTTCAAATATTCACGTGAGCAAAAGAAATCAATCTGATCAATGAAAAGTAGAAAAAACTTCTGTCTTCTGTACACAAAACTAAATTAAATCCAACATTCAATCCACAACATGATTAAAAACATTATTCTTCTCCCAAATCACCAAGAGCTGCACATTAACCACCACAATATATTTTTATTCTCTGTGCTTTCAAATATGAACACTGTTTACTTTCATCTGTTTCATTAGTTTTTGTTAACATCTTCCTGTGCATCACTTTACAGCAGCCACACTCATTAAAATGAGACTTTGTAGTTCATTTCCTCTCATGTGTTCATCCACAGCAGCAGGGCAGTCTATTGTGACCCTGATACTGCAGCAGATCTATGGGCTCAAAATGTGGTCATAAATATTTTGTACTTGTAAAAAAGATTTGTGTGTGGACTTTGCCAAAAAACCATGCAAGTTACAAGTACGGATTTTGACCCTATTTTTCTTCCTTTCATCTGATTGGTCAATGTCATGTCAATCACAAATGTAACAATCCAATC
>NW_005188304.1:0-1605 GCF_000239375.1 Pundamilia nyererei
TCGCGATAATAGCGGTGTAACAAAACTTGTTCTTTGTGACAAGATAAACACACCCTTACAATATTGACCACAGAAACGTACAAGCAAGAACATTTTAACTGCTGGAACCATCAATTAAACTTCTTTATACATAAGCCATGTCTGTGACACTTACAGCACCATTTAAACCCTGTCATGTAGTCACAAGAGCACAAAGGAAATGATGCAAGAGCTACCCTTTTTTGAAGAGTCTCTTGAAACAGAGTCAGGGAAGATTAGGAAGTCTAGGGCTCAGAAAAGAATAGAAAAGCTCAAAGGCTCAGGGGGAAAAGGTACAGCATTGTTCCTTAAGCCAAATAACCAACTTGAGTTTGATGTTCCCTCAGATTTAGGTGCACTCCAAAGAAGCGACCCTACTCTAAAACCCTGGTTTGAGAAGGTAACAGAGGTAGAGGGGGCTAGTCAAGGTCAGGTAAGCTGTCTTGCAGACACTGTTTACTTGCTTAAAGGAGGCATCTTGTACCCGAGAAAGGGGAAGTGCAAAGCTGTGGCACTCCCACAACAGTTCAGAGACAAAGTTATGGATTTGGGTTATTCAATTCCACGGGCAGGTCATATGGCTTTTCACAAAACACTGAATAGGATCAGCAGCCGTTTTGTTTGGCCAGGGATGTATGTCCAGGTTTCTGAGTTTTGCCGTTCCTGTGAAAATTGTCAGTTGACCTCAGGCAAAGGAGTAGCGCGAGCCCAGTTGCAACCACTGCCAATTATTGAAACACCATTTGAGAGGCTAGGCATGGATATTGTGGGCACTTTAGAGAGGAGCTCCACAGGTCATCGCTACATATTAGTCATATGTGATTATGCAACACGGTTTCCTGAGGCCTTCCCACTCAGATCAATTAAAGCTCATCACATTGCTAATTGTCTTCTGCAGCTTTTCTCTAGGGTAGGCATACCAAGAGAAATTCTGACGGACTGTGGAACGAACTTTCTATCCAAGTTGTTGCAGCAGGTTTATAAGTTGTTAGGGATAAAGGGACTTAAGACCACCCCGTATCATCTGTTCGCCTACCGGGAGGTCCCGCAGGTTTCCACTGGCTTCTTGCCTTTTGAACTTTTATACGGTCGCCAAGTGAGAGGCCCCCTGGATCTGCTTAAGGACTGCTGGAAGGAATCCAAAGCAGAGGGCGAAAACATCGCAGCCTACGTCATCACCATGAGAGAGAGGTTGGAGAAAATGGCATCGTTGATGCAAGACAACATGAAAGCTGCACAAAAACATCAAAAGACATGGTATGATCAGAAGGCCAGGGATAGGGTCTGCCTTCCAGGTCAGAAAGTACTGTTATTGCTTCCCACCAGCGATAACAAGTTGCTGACAAAATGGCATGGACCATACGAGATCGTCAGACAAGTGAGTAAAGTCACTTATGAGCTGAATATGCCAGAAAGAGTTAAAAAATATCAGACATTTCACGTGAACTTGTTGAAGGAATTCCACAGCCGACAACAGCCGGTCTATCAGTTACTGGTGCGTTCAGTTAAGGATGAGGAGGTGACTGAGAAGTTCTTTCCAACTAACATTCAAGTTTGTGCTTCAGTTGACCTTTCTCATTTGTCTCC
>NW_005188304.1:2755-4155 GCF_000239375.1 Pundamilia nyererei
GTTTCTGGGTTTTTATAATATTGGGTTTGGTGTAACATTAAGTGTGAAATATTTATTAATATGTAAATGTGAAGATGTATTTATGTATTTATTTATTCTAATTGATATATTGTATACTGTGGTGGAAGGTTGGGATTTAAGAATTTACCTGAGAGTAGAATAATGGTTAAGTCTGTGGCAGCTGAACATATTTAAGGCTGCCGGTTGTCATTAGAGGATGGATTTTTGTGCTGTGAAGAAACTCGACAAATTAATTGTTGTAAAGAGGGCTGTATAGCAAATAAATACTTTGTTCCACTACACTTGCCTTGGTCTATCTCACTGTGTTTCCAGCCGCTAAGGGCCGCACTGTTACACACCCCCTGCCACCACAGTAGATCCGCCCCAGAACAATGTAGGGCAGTTTGCAGCCTGGATATTACTTTTATTTTTATTGCACAAAAGGACAAGAGTGTAATGGTAAAGCGCAAACTGCATCCAGAACAGCAACAACTGCATAATACTGCTAACACAACTTCAGCTCTTTGCAGGCACCTGCACAGACAGCATGCTAACACCAACCTAGCCAAAAACCCATAGTGACGCTAAAGCTGATTGAATGCCGATCCCAACCCAGCAGCGTGGTCAAGTTAGCCATCATTTGTGAACTGCAGTGAAGCAAGCCACTGTTGAACTTCATCAGGTAACAAACAGGTGAGCAGTCAGGCTGCAGCCTTTGTTTCTGCCTGCTCATCTTTCTACAGTAAAATCAATGTGATGATCACTTTGGCTTCGTGCTGGTTTTCATCTTTGTTTTGTACTGTTGGCTTTGTGCTCATACCTGAATAGTAAGAGAAAGATTATATGCGTGTCCTCATCAGGATAGGGATTTGTGTTGGTGTGTAAGATTGTAGCCTAAGGTTTATATTGTTAAATGGTAATTATGAGACAATGTGTTTCAGGTCATTTTACAGACTGAGATGAAAGGTGTTATGAGCAGTGTTGGGACTAACGCGTTATTAAGTAACGCGTTACAGTAACTACGTTATTATTGTGGTAACGAGCACGGTAACTAGTTATTATGCCAAAATCAGGAACGCGTTAGTCGTTACTGGGATTTAGATAGGGTCGTTACTCGTTACTGGGATTTAGATAGGGTCGTTACTCGTTACTTCGTGTGGTGGCTATCGCGGAGCTTCCACAGATTCAAGACAAGGCAAGGCAAGTTTATTTGTATAGCACAATTCAACAACAAGGTGATTCAAAGTGCTTTACAGAGACATTAGAAACAAAAACAAATAAAAAGCATGATTTAAAATTGATTAAAACAAGCAAACAAACTAATTAACAAACAAACAAAACTGTATATAAAATCAAAAACAGATTAAATCAGAACAGTAGATAAAATCAGTAGTTAAATT
>NW_005188304.1:5285-7452 GCF_000239375.1 Pundamilia nyererei
GAGTAACTTGAAGTAACTGAGTTACTTTTGAGAGAAGTAACTAGTAATGTAACTAAGTTACTATTTTAAAGTAACTTACCCAACACTGGTTATGAGTAGTATGAGTTATTTTTTCCTTGGAGTAATAAAGTAATGTACTGCATTACTTTTAATAAAAGTGTTCTGTGTGATATGTGTAATACATTTCTTTTTGAGTAATGACCCTACACTGATCACAACAAAGATAAAATACATCCAACATCCACAAACATTTGACCACAAATCATGCAATTAATTTGCAGAAATGTAATGTCTTCGATATGCTGCTTAGTGATGGTGGTAACTAGTGAGAACCCAATGAAAATCAATTAGAGATCTGATAATGAATCTAATTGATAAGTAATATCGATAATGGAATTGGAATTGATAAATTCTTATCAATTTCCATCCCTAATGTTCCCTTTAATCCATTTATTTACAGGGTTTATTTTAAGGCAGTCATAGAATACCACAGAGGACAACATGACATGCAGTATTTTTTGATACAGCCAATTAAAAATAATGATCTTGGAATAATATTTCAAGCCACTCTGGAAACACCCACGATGGTGAAAATGGAAAACCTTGATTAGGATTCACCCGTAGCCGTCACCTCATCTGGTCGGCAACATAACAAAAGTGTCACAGCAGGTTTCATTATGTGATTATTTCTGGGAGTACAGCAATTTTTTTCCATAGCTAAAGTTTTAGATTTTCCTGCTTATGGAGCTCAACCAACCTACTTCTTCAGCTCTGAATAACAGGAGCAAATAACAGGGAAACCGCCATGAACAGATACTAATAGAATTTTCACAGTGAGGTAAGAAAGATCTTACAAGAAATATTTACAGCAGTGTCTAAGTGAAAACTCATATCCTTATTCCAGGTCCTATCTGTGCTACAGACTTTCATGGCATGTTCTCATAGAATAAAATAGCTGAGATTTCATTGGCTGACTGACTGACTGACGTCAGGAACTCACTGGCTGGTGCCAAGCTCTGTCTGTTGATGGTGCTCAGCTAAAAGCTTTTCTTCAACCTAAGTTTAATGTACTGCAGTCATAACACACTCCACAGCTTGTAATTTGCTGTAAGTGGAGTCTATGGAGCCTCTGTATCGTGTATAAATAATGAAACTGTATCTTTAATTTGTAACTAACTGAAGGATTTATAGACCCTCTTGATAAAATTATAACAAATTATTTTTAAAGAAATCAATAAAATACATAAAAGATGGTATTTAAATTAATACACACCAATCAGGCAGAACATTATTCTAGCCATGACCCATCAAGGCATGGACTCCACTAGACCCCTGAAGGTGTGGTATCTGGCAACAAGATGTTGGCACCAGATCCCATAAGTTGTGCCATCCCACAGATGTTCGATTGGAGTGACATCTAGGGAATTTGGAGGCCAAGTCAACACTTCAATCTCATTATGCTCCTCGAAAAATTGGGCACACTATCCTGCTGACAGAGGCCATCAGGGAATACCACTTCCCTAAAAGGATGTACATGGTCTGCAACAACAGTTAGGAAGATAGTAGTCCACATAGATAGTAAGACACAAGGTTTCCCAGCAGAATATTGCCTAAAGCATCACACTGCATCCGCCAAGCTTACCTTCTTCCCATAGTGCATCCAGGTACTATGCACGCACACCAGGCCATCAACATAATACAAACATGCAAACATCAACCGTGCCACCATTGCTCTGTGGTTCAGTTTTGATGATTTTGCCTTTATTGTTTAATAGTTTTATTGATTAGATTTTTATTGATTAGCATTCAAATATCTCAGTGAAAACAGAACAAAGATCTACCACAAAGCAAGAAAGCATGAGACAAGGTTAATCAAAAGGTATTGGCTGAAGCATTTGCTTATTACGCCAACCCTTTTAACAAAAGATCTTTTTGCATCCAGCTCCTGTACACAGGGCTCGAAGCAAATAATAAAACAAAGCAAAAAGAAAACAAACAAGAAAAACAAAACTTTCCACCTTAGATAAGTAACTACATCAAAGCAAAAGAATCAAGAGGTTTTTGGTTTTTTTGGGTTTTTTGGGTTTTTTTGCTCTTTTCATTCTTGATTTATATATTTTTCTAATACTCTATTTTTAAACATATTTTTAAACAAGGAAAATGAACT
>NW_005188304.1:9077-10167 GCF_000239375.1 Pundamilia nyererei
AATATTCTTTCTTACTTGTTCTTATAATATTTACTAATCTATTTTTATATAACTTGTACTTTATTTCAGCATCTTTTGTCCTCTGTTTGATGAATCTCTTATATAGATTATTTTTCTTTTTACATGCATCTCCTAGCCCCTTTGTGATCCATGGCTTATTTGATCTGTGATGCTTTCTAGTGATCTTCATTAAAGGACAATGTTTTTCATATAGTGAAATTACTGTTGATAAGAATGCATCATATGCACTATTTGAATCTTCATTTGCAAAAACCTCATTCCAATTGTGTTCCTTTAAGTCCACCTGGAGGGCAGCAACGGCTCTTGTTGTTCTATGTCGTATCTTTCCATATATACATATATTATATGTATATGTATATGTATATTACATATAATATAATATTCTAAGTAGTATATTAAGTATTATAAATCTACTTTATGGATCTATTATAGTGTTTCTAATGGTAAAATTTCTTTCTGTTAATCAGTATGGCTGCGATTCTTTTGAGTGTGGTCATGTTTAAACTAACTGGTACAGTTTTGGGTGTTCACTAAAGGTGTGCATGTGTGTGTCTGACATTTCTAGCTGTACTGTTTCTACAATTGTGGTCAAAAGTGTACATACACTCATCTTGGGCATGAATTTATTTCCATGATGGAATTAACATGAGCATGAAGCTTTAATGACTCAAAAGAATTGGGTGCATAATTTACTTTATTTTGGATATTCTCTGATCCACACAGGGTTTACTGTAGCCCTACTGATTTCTCATTAGTGATCATGGTTTACTACAACTATCTTTGCCAGCACTACTGGCAGAAGGATGATGCACTATATCACGAAACTGTGATCATGTTAAACTGGGTTCTTAAACATCACAATGACTTTACTGAACTCCACCAACCTCCACATTCACCAGATCCTAAATCAAGGGCACCTTTGGGATGTGGTGGAACAGGAGATTTTAAATCATGGATATGAGGGGCCGTACAAGCCAAAATTCATACTTTCACTCTCACATACATATATTCTTCTTTCACTCACATATACTTTCACTCTCACATACATATATTCTTCTTTCACACACAT
>NW_005188304.1:42602-48027 GCF_000239375.1 Pundamilia nyererei
GCGCCGCACTTTTTGAAGAAAATCTAAGACTTTTAAGTGCGCCTTATGGTCGTGAAAATACGGTATTACAAACACTGAGACCCCCACCCAGGTCTCCCCTGGGGAATTTCCACTCAACATTAACTTCTCTTTGTCTTACTTTCACAGTTCAAAGTGGGGGAGGGACTCCTAGAAATCTACTCCTAAATTCATGACACACTCAGGCCTTTATTGCATCCAGGGCAGTGTCAGTGTCTCTACAATAATTCTACATTCTACCTAACACATTTTAACCCTTTAAGACCTACCATAGAACAAGTCCGCCAGACCTTATGTTTACATTTTTACATACTGTAGGCCCATTTTTTTGAGTATTTTAACTTACTATACATCAATACAACCCTTATATCCCACATTTTAATAATATGTGTGTAACAAATCCATAGTAACTATAGAAATTGCTAAAAAAAAAAGTGCAATAAACCACGAAAAAATTTAAAAACGTTTTTTGTTTTTCACATATTTTTGTTGATACAAAAATATCAAACCTATATAGCTCAAAATTGTAAATGAAAAAAAGTTGCACAAAGTCCTTTCAAACTACACAAAATTTATTTGGAGTTTTTTCATCAATTCATTTTTGAGATATAATCATTTTTATAAACAGTAGTAAAAAACGAAAATCAATAAAATGCATATTGGGCACAATTTAACAACATGACAATAAAAATACAACATCAAAATGAACTATTTATAATAGTACAATACAATAATAGTACTTATAAGTGTCACAGGAATTTATATACAGAAAGGCACAGTCAAATATTGCTTTTCAGTAGCCCCGGTGGAGCATAACCAATAAATAAATAAATTCATATTTTGCACAATTTGGCAACATGACAATAATTTAAAAAAAAGTTTACAATAGTGCAGTAAAAGTTCTTAGTGTCACATTACTTTTAGAGAGAGAAAAAAGTCAAATATCATTCTTCAGCAGCAGTAGTGGAGGTGTGATAGGCCCTGTGACAGTTCCTGTCCACAATGACGCACAGAGCCACTTTGCATGCCTCACACTTGAAGGGTGTGCACTTCCCACACAGCCTGCACTTCCGGCGCCCCTTTGTGACTTTGTTTTCACCAGATGCCCCTTCAACAATGGCAACTGGGATGTGTTGGTAGCTCTTCGCTCCTGATTGTGAGGACACCCCACAGAGTTCAGCGACCAACTGCTCCTTGAAATCCTGGTGCGTCATTGGCTGCTGCTCCAGTCTGCCACAGAGCTCCTTGCTGACCAAGTAGCTGTTTGTGACAGCAATGTCTATAAAGTGGTGCAGAACTGTCACATACCACTTCCTGCTCTTTCTCCATGAAGAATAGGAGCCAATCAGCTGGTCTGACAGATCAACTCCTCCCATAAAGCGGTTGTAGTCCTTTACAGCTGATGGCACTGGCACCTCAATTGCTCTGTGTTGTCCTTCAGCCTTGCACATCCTTTTCACGGTGTCTCCTGAGAAGGCACTGTGCAGAGTTGAGCACACACTCACCTCCCTTGTGTCCATCCACTTGATAAAAATGAGAGGGCCCTCTCTGATCCACCTGATTGTCCCTCGTGGAGATTTTTTTGTCAGGGCGTTAAGTTTGGTTTTTGGGACTCCAACTCTAGTGTCCCGAAATGTCCCACATGCTCCAAACCCCAGATCATAAAGGTGGTGAAAAAGTGCTGGGCTTGTATAAAAGTTATCACAATAAATGTGATATCCTGTTCCCAGGTAGTTTTTGTTTATAAGTGCCATCACAGCATCAAATGACAGCCCCTTCCCAGTTACCAGAGTTGACCTCCCTGTATAAATGTTAAAATCCACTGTGTAGCCTGTGTTGTCAGATAGCACAAAAAGTTTTATCCCCCACTTTGTTGGCTTGCTTTTTATGTATTGCTTCAGGAAAACTCTGGCTTTAGTGGAAACCATGCGCTCATCCACAGAGAGGTTTTGCTGTGGGTGGTATACAGCTTTGCAGGATACACGTAAACTGTCATACAGGGGACGTAGTCTGTGCAGGCAGTCATAATCTGTAGTTCCTTTTTTTCTGTCATTGAGAGTGTCTTCCGCAGGTCACTCATATGAATATTCCAAGTGATGGTGAGGAACCGGTCTCTGGTCATGACCTCAGACGGATATTGCACATGAAAAATCGAATTCACGCGCCAAAAATCTCTCATTTTAGGCAGCTTTAGAACCCCCATGTAGAGTGTTATGCCAATGTAATGGTACAGTTCAGCCTCTGTGAGATCAGTCCATGTGAATTTTTTGCCTGCAGCAATATTTTTAGCTGCATTTTTGTTTGTGTTGACACACAGTGTTCTTATAGCAGCATGGTCAAAGTATATCTTGAATAGTTCAGATGGCGATGGACTGTCCACACATTCTGAAAATGGCAGCTGCACACCTGGCTTTCTTTTTGGACAGAAATTCGTTAGAGAATGAGGCAAGCTGTCAGGGTCCTTTTCACTCATCCAGGCAGCTGCATCACCGGGAAGTGACCTGGAGCGCTTGCCTCTTTTTGCCGGAGGACAAGTCATCCGACTCCTTCCCCTCCCTCTGCTTCCCTCCGGAGTAGGGGCTGCTTCAGTTGAGCAGGAGACTTCAGTTCCCTCCTCTTCAACATTATCAACACTATACACAAAATAAATTATACCATCTGTTCAATTTGTAAAGCACGAGAGTTATATAACGGTGCGTAATTTGGGCAAAATTGTGTCGCGGTGCGAAATTCCTCTTTTGCACTGCAAACGTAATTTTTCCTACGTTTCTCTTCCATAAAAAACATTATTTTATTTCAAATAATATACATACTTGTCTTGGCAAGGGTCAATCCCTTCAACGAAGTCGGCCTCATCCTCACTGTCGGCAGAATCAGGATCCGACAAATGGCCAGAAGCTCCGTATTCAGGAGGGGCGGTAATCAGATCCAAAGCTTCGCGCAATGTGAAGTATTTGGTGTGTCTGGATTGTTGCTGTATAATAATGTAATGGGTGGATGTGTTTGAGTGTGTAAAAAGTGTGTGTTCTGCGTTTTGTACGTGTATGTTTCTAGAAAAAGCGACAATATACACGAGCGAGAGAAATAACTAAATTTCCCGGGTGAAATGACGTCACTTCCTGTTGTTGTTGTACAGGTCCACGTGATAGGTCATGGTGACAACGTGACGAGGCATAATCAAAGTAGGAAGTGATGTGTACGGCTGATCAGATCGATAAAGAGTCTGGCTGAGGATTATGTTGTTTTTTTTATTTGTTCGCTTTTTACATGATTTCTGCAAACATATTAGAGGAAGGAAACATCTCTCTGGGAAAAGCTGCATGTGCGATATGTAAGTACAAGTTCTCCAGTTTCATATGCAAAAAAAATTATTGCACTAGCTTACGTGGTTGCAGTTCTATTGGGATTTAAAAATAGTTAGGCAAATCGGAGCGGGACCGCTCTGCTCAGTTCTAAAGGGTTAAATAAGCTACGCATATCTTCAGTGTTGATTTCCCAGATCGTGTTCTTCCCATTCAGCTGACTCCTCAGGACTTGCCTGACCCTCTGCTTGGTACTTGGTACCAAGCAGCCTCTTCGTGGTTCCCATTTGCCTGTGATGACTGACCCGACGGAGGATGTTCTGTCTGGCCCGTCGGTCCAGCCTCCTATAAAGCCCTCTCACTTCACTGCATATCCGCATCTTGGTTCCTTTGTTAAATTTTACAAGGCTTGCCACATGACAGCACGTGGGTGGCTTGGTGCTAATCGAGAGACAGGCTGGAACTTTGGATGGTTAGAGGTCAATCAGTGATGTAGGCGACGCAGCATGGTGTTGGTGTGCTCCCCACAACATGAATTTGATAAGCGCCACCTACAACCCTGAATTAGATAAGCGGGAGACCATGGATGGCATGTTATTTTTGTGTAATGGACATTTTAAATGTGTTCCATGACCACTTTTATTCCTATTTGAAATATGTTTATCACATTATGTATTGTCCCTCTGCTTGTCCCTGATATAAAAATATCCTGTAAAAGCCAGTCCTCTACACATGTTTTATTCTTTTAAACATTTCAAAAACTATTTTAAATAGGGTTACACTACTGGTCAAAAGTTTTAGAACTCCCCATTTTTTCCAGATATTTAGTGCAATTTAAGTTGCTCAAGGCTAATGAATAGCTTGAAATGCTACAACAGTAAGTTGTGAACTGCCAGTGGGTACCAAATGGCACTCAGAAACTGGGGCAAACTCTGACAGGAAGAGGTCTGGCAGACCCAAAGCCACAACTGAATCAGAGGACAAGTTTCTGAGAGTTAACAGTTTGTGTGATAGGTGGCTCACAGGAGAACAGCTTCAAGCACAGCTTAATAGTGGTTGTGTTAGCAAGTCTCAGTTTCCACTGTTAAGAGAAGACTTCGAGCTGCAGGTTTGACAGGGCAAGTTGCGGGAAGAAAGCCATTCCTAATATTTCAGAATAAGACAAAGAGGCTTGCCTGGGCCATGAAACACAGTCACTGGACTACTGAAGACTGGAAGAATGTATTATGGACTGATGAATCAAAATTTGAAATCTTTGGTTCATCACACAGAATCTTTGTACACCATCGAGTAGGCGAAAGGATGGTTCCACAGTGTGTGGCATCAACTGCCAAACATGGAGGAGGAAGTGTGATAGTTTAGGGCTGTTTTACTGGATCCCAGGTAGGTGAGTTGTACAGAGTGAGAGGTACCCTGGACTAAAATGGCTATCACAGCATTCTGCAGCACCATGCAGTATACTTTGTTATGCACCTTGTTGGTTAGGGGTCCTACAGCAAGATAATTACCCAAAACACAACTCCAAGCTATGCCAGAACTACCTCAGGAAAACAGAACAAGATGGTAAGATGGTAGTTTGGGATGTACTGGACAAAAGAGTGAAAGCAAAGTGATGTACAAGTGCGATACATTTCTGAACAATATTTGATATTTTTCTATTGTAGAAAGAATGCCACGGGTGTGTTTAGCTGTTATATCTGCCAAAGGTGGCTGCTTTGATGAGTCAAAAGTTTAGAATACATTTCGGTCTATAAATTGATTCCATGATTTCTTTTTTAACTCCAATTGCTTTTTGTACCAAGAGTTTCTTTTTAATTCCGGATTTCCTAATGCTTGTTTTAATCATTACCGTGGTAATACATTTCTGCTTATTACACAGAAACTGGTCTTTCCAGGTAGACATCACTATTGTTTACGTTTGTTTTAAAAGGTTATTAAAATGGTTATCACGATGTTATTAAATAGAAACAGGCGGTTTGGCTTTTTGCAGCTCTGTTTCCTGCACTGTAAAACCCAATAAGTTAATTTTACTCAAAACTTTTGGTGAAACTGATTACATAAAATATTTTGAGTAACTAAAACTTAAAAAATAAAAGTTAAATAAA
>NW_005188304.1:49107-50323 GCF_000239375.1 Pundamilia nyererei
TTTAAATAGAAAAATACTTCTTTAGAGACATAAACAAAGTGTTATAAACCTCCTTAGCACCTTATGTCAGTTATGAGTAGTTCAGGAGGAACGTTCCTTAAGTGACATTCAAGATCCCACCTAGAAGCCAGAAATGTAGTGAGATTGTCCTTCATTTTCTCTATAGATTTGCAGTTATCTGACTAAAAACACAATCAAAATCAACTAAAACACAAGTGATAATGGGGGGAAAAAAATAAATAAATAAAATAAAATCACCCCTTTTACTTTGGATGTGGCTTTTAGATAATGAAGTATGAAACAGAGTCTGCAAAGATTTCTTTATTCTATTCTCTCTTTTTATAAAAAACTTATCCAGACTTGGAAACATGATAAACTGAATTACTTGCTTTAACAGGCACTTGAGGGCTGTGTAGGAATCCTGGACATTATTCTGCTGCCAAAAGATCATTTTTAAGACTCAGCACTTTGGGCTTCAACTTCCCACCCTCCAGACCCATCAAAACTTTCTGAATAAAGTCAAAAATGTTGGCCAAACATTTTGGGTAGCTTAGGTGCAGGACGTCGGTCAGTCCAAATATTACTAGAAATGCATCAGCCAGGGTGGTGAAAACAACGATCATGTTACCCTCGACCAAAACTGCAGTCTTCTCAGGGCAGAAGAATGTTGCATCGCTGGAATTGGCTCTGATCAGGAGGAGTCCAAGTGGCACTTCACTAATATCTGGTCTATCAGAATGCATCATCTACAGAAAACAAAATTACTACATGTTAGTACATTCCTATTTCTCTTAGTTTCATCTATACAAGTCACATTTCTGGATTATTACTAGCTCAGAAATCAATTGTTTGAACAACAAAAAAGCCACATCACACCAAAGATTTGAGAAAACAAACTGACAAAAATAGTACTTTTAGTAAAGCAAAGTCATACCTCTTCGTAGCAATAACAACAGAAAGTCAATAGGAGTCATATATTTTTTTCATTTGTACAGTGATGTATGGTTGGGCTAGGAACATTATAGAAGGTCTACACACATTAAAAACATTTAGTGTTTCCATTATGTGACATGGACACTGTTGTAGACAGATCCAAGCATGGAGATGCTTCTCAAACTGTCAAAGTGTCATAATGTTTTGAGAAATCTAAACAAGGATGCTACTAAGATATTGTTCACAACTTTGTCCAAAACTTACATCCCATGTTTTGATGAAG
>NW_005188305.1:0-2657 GCF_000239375.1 Pundamilia nyererei
AAAATGCAGCAAGATATTTAAAAAACTGTTTTGTTGATTAAAAAACACTATATCGGATTCATATCGGTATCGGCAGATATCCAAATTTATGATATCGGTATCGGTATCGGACATAAAAAAGTGGTATCGTGCCATCTCTAGTTTGAACACAAAAAAAGTTACATAATCTTACTATTGTTATGACTCGCTATGTACTTCACTTGGTGGCCAGAAGATTTTAAGTCTCTAGAAATGAATTTTTATACCAAGGCACTGGTAAACTGCCTTATTTGAAAAATTATCAGGTGTCTAAAATGTCATCATGGTATTACATAACATGGAAAAAATGGCTGCTGTGGTCCTTTAAATGACAGTAATTGTGATGATCTTAATTCCTATTCTGTAGTTTGGGACTGCGAGGCGGCTGCCATCTTTTGCTGCTTCACTTTACCTCCAACATCTAAGGGGAAGGACGTCTTCAAAGATTAGCACATCAGATGCTGCTCACCACCTAATGAAATTCATCATGGTATGCTTTTTAGATTTGTATATTTCTCTTTTGATGAGAACAGATGCAAAATATCAAGGGCTGATATTTTAAGATGGCAAGGTGATCCAACCTGCAGCAGATGTATCTATCCCAGACAGGCTTGGTGTTGCAGGACTGACATGTCCATGTTTCTATTAAAACTAAATGTACACATTGAAACAAAAATAATTGTGCGCGCGGAGTGAAACATTTTAATATTGTCATAATTTCCTGCAGCAATGCCTCAACATCAGATTATCAATTTTGTTTAATGTGAATCACTTGGTTTCTTTCTCTCCCTCAGGTGGGAGGTAGCATGGAGGCTTTTCTTAAGGCTGGCCCCACTCAGCCATTCGTCCTGTGTGTTGGAGAAAGAAAGAACATCATCCAGAGATTCTACATTATCCTAGATCAAAAGGTCATTCCCTGTGTGACACAGATAGGAGATGCAGGTTATGACAACGCAAAACTTTTCAAGGCACATTTTTTATTTGCCGTGTCCTTTGATGAGGCATTGGACAACTTCTACACATTCATCCAGACCACCGTGTATGGCATTGATGTTGGCAGCTTTGAAGGAGAGTCCTCGGGTCAGGGAAACAAGAGGAAGTCTTCACTGTACAGTTTAAAGATATCCACTATTCAGCACTTTGACTGGAAATGTTCACCTGTTACATTTGCAAGATACACCACACAAGTTGCTCAGTGTTATTTAGACATTTGAAGTTCCAGCATGGTTTGTACCCAGGAAGGTTTTTACGTTTGACCTGTGGAGAGCCTGGATGTTCATTTATCTTTCACACGTACTCTGGTTACAAGCGGCACTTATTCCGAGCACATGGAGACTGCGTTCACTCTGAGGTCATCAATAATTTTGAGCCCGTACCTAACGATGGAACCTCTGTTTCACAGCCTGTAAATGTGGCTCATCCCATGACAATAACTACACAGGTTCCAGTTGGAAAAAGGCAAATACTGAACATGTGCAGCTCTGTTATTACTCAAGTATCAAGTGAGATGCCTTTGTTCAGTAAGATTGTCAATATAATTGTTAGAGATTGCAGTGCTTATTTTCTAACTTGTAAGGTCTCAACAGTATATTTCAATGACCACTTAAATGCATTTGTTATTGAGGATGGATTAGATGTCTTTGCACTGATCTCTGTAGATGATCTGGTCTACTATAGACCTTATGATAGGCAATTTTCAAATGGCACTGATGACAAAATGTACATTGTCCCATAATGTAATTTTGTATAATTTGTTTACTTGTGGTGTATCTGAATAGAAAGTATTTTGGAACGTTAATGTCTTGTATTTCTTTGTAATGGGTAGATGTTGGGGGTTAATTGTAGCAGTAGAGATATCAGAGATTAATGGGAGTTTATTGTAATCTGGTGGTATTAATGATTTGACTGACACTAGTGTTAGTGTTAGAAAATTAACACTATTCAGAGTTGAATTTTTAAACACCAGGGCTAGTGTAAAGTACTACCAACACTATTTGGTGTTAATTTTTTAACACTTAACACCAGTGTAGAATATTTTTGACACTGGTCAGTGTTACTCAGTGTTAATCTTTAACTCTGTGCAGTGTTAAAATAACACTAGCTCATTGTTAAAAATATAACACTTTGAAAAGTGTTAATTTAACACTCAAAAGAGTGGACACATATAGACATTTTTCTAGTGTTAAATTTAACACTCACAGTGTTAATTTCACACTAGCGATTTTGCTATCTCTGCTAAAGGAGGTAATGGAGGAATCATTGCACCTGTTTCTTAAGCGCTTGGAGAATCCAAACAAGTGTTCATGTATAACATGGTCTGATATGTGTGTATGCTGTATGTACATTTTATTATGCATACAGTGAAACTTATCCTAATCCTTTGGTGGGAAAAGTATGAAGATTTTTAATTAGAATGACCTCATATAACCTATAATCACTCAGGTATCCTGCTGAACCAGAGATAAGAATACGCAGCTCGCCCTCCTGAGCTTTGCTCCAAGCAACCGATGGTGACAAAACAAACAGTCGCTGATCATCTTACTAATAATAACCTTAACTAACCTTTAAAGCACATTTTGAGAACAGTCTTACCTTTGGTAAGCCTTTATTATTATCAGGTACAATAAATCAGTAACACA
>NW_005188305.1:3661-5482 GCF_000239375.1 Pundamilia nyererei
TATCTGAATACATCTTTAATCCTTAAAGTGCACTTTCATTGTTAATGTAGCGACTTCCACAGTCGTTAGAGGCCGGGGATGGAGCCTGCCTATTTGCCTGACTCGCTGTCAACTTTACTCAATAATGCGAGAGGTGGAATTGCTTGTATATTAAAGTGCTTTGAGAGTTTACAGAGTAATGTGATGAGCTCCCGATTCAGACTCTTAAAACATCACAGGCTGTAAGGCAACAAGAGAAAACTCGTCGTGCAGCGGTCAACAAAAACTACAGCTACCCAGTAGAAAACAGACAGAGCTGTGAGAGTGAAGATAAGAAGATATGAGATAATAATGAGACTCATGAAGGAGGCTGAGATTACATAATTGTTGTTGGAGCTGAAAAAGAAGAAAACTGTTAGAAAATGCATCAGATCCACATCTATTTGTGTTTGAGCGCCCTCTAGTGGAATTTGCTTTGATATGACAGACTTTAAATCAACATAATAAAAATCAACTTTCTTTAAAACTCAATTAGTTATATGGTACCCTGGAAAAACCCCAATCTTTGAGGGAAGCTTGATATTAAATCCAAAATCCAAATATTCTGAAAATATGTCAATAATTGTGATTTGTGTTTTAAAAATGTCTCAGACGGCGACATTTTTCAGTTTCAATCTGCTCACAATTTACGGGGAATTCTTTATTCATAAATTTAAACTTTGTAACAAGAAACTTCAGTTTAAAATTTTCATCAACCAGCTTTGAGCACAACTCCAAATCTGCAACAGACAACAGTTTTTTAATTTATATACAATCTTCTGTGGATTTAGAAAATACATGTCTCGTCAATAATATCGTTGTCTTAATGTCAACCTTATTGTTTCTGTCTCCCTTTTTTATATTGTGCAAATATTATTTCTGCTGTTTTGAGCCTCTGGTTAATATTGTAAATGTTATTTGTCTTATTGTTTTTGTTGTAAACAAACAAATAAAGAGAAATAAGTGAATAAAAATAAATATTTGCAAAAGTTTGCTGTTGAACTTAGCAGCTGTGATAAATGTATTGTAGGGAAACAATGCATGAGTGCTCTGTGGTACACTCTCAGAAATAGAGGTACGAGAGAAGAACATTTTTGTACCTATAGGTACATTTTTTTAAAATGTTCCCTTAAAAGTACAATACTGGTCTTTAAAAGTCCAGAAATGCCCCTTTAAAGGTACAATTTGAAATAAAGTACAAATCTGTACCATTTTGACCTGTACTGCAGTGACAGTGGCAGAACGTGGTAATGGGTCAGCATGGGAAACTCTGGATGGGCCTGGTTAATTGTAAAATTCATATGAGATGTGAGTGTGCTCATAAAAGCTACTTGTTATAATCAAATCTGTTGGTCCTCTCCTCTGTACGTAAATTATCCTATGATGCAAAGAATATCTGTAACCTACCTTTGTGTAAGTTATGTTAAATTATATTTTTTTAAAAACACACACAATGACATGCAGGCACAACCAAATGATGTTAAAAAAAACTGGTCCATTTCCATTTTATTAAGTTCCAGTTATAATTTTTTAAAGTTTTAAATCTTTCAAAAACGTGAAATCATATTACTGTTATGTTTGGCCATTTACTTTTTTGCTTTTACTACATCCTAGAATTGTTCATTAATTATGAGGTTTTTATGGAATTTGCAACATCAAGTTAAACCGAGGTTCTTTGGAAGTTAAAATGTCAAGCAGATTTTTATGTTACGGTGACTACATTTTGTAAGTTACAAATATAGTTCGCCAAGACAGCATAACGGTTTCTAAACAACTGCGCATTAATACCACAATGTTGTATTT
>NW_005188305.1:28235-50230 GCF_000239375.1 Pundamilia nyererei
GAGTGCTGGCCAGCCACCGCAAAGCACGAACAAGCCCTTCACACGATGGAAATGCGGATGCTGCGATGGTGCCTAGGCCTGACACGATGGGACGACGTCATGAACACCGACGTTAGAAAGAGGATGGGAATCGCGCCAATCACAGATAAGATGCAAGAAGCGAGGCTGCGGTGGTACGGACATGTGGTACGGAGCGATGAGAACTCAGTGGTGAGAACAGCACTGCGGCTCAGCCCCCAAGGACGTCGACCTAGAGGCAGACCAAAGTGGAGATGGATGGACCGAATCAAGGACGACGTGAAGAAGATCGAAGCCGATCTGACCGATGCCCTTGACCGACCCAAGTGGAGACGACTTTGCAGAAAAGCGGACCCTGCAACCGAGCGGGAAAAACGCTAGGAGGAAGAAGTACTATTTCTTTAGGTATATTTATTTGTAAAGAAAACCTTTGATTTCCTGTTGACCCCTTTTCCTTGTCTCAATAATAATAACACGATCTAATACCTCTCCGATTCTACACGAAACTCACTGTTTAAATTGGAGTACCAACAGATTTTCATAGATCATTACAGTGCACTTACAGAGCAGCCACAGCAGACATCTGTTCTTCATCCTGCTCTCGGTGATAACAGATCAATAGTTTAACCAGCTCACAGTCACTTATAGTCAAACCCTCCTCCTTTTCCTCTGTGACAGGTTGCCAGTGTTGCGGTCATCAGTGAAATGGTTTCTCTGTCAGACTGCAAAAAAAAAAAAAAAAATCACTAAATGTTAAACCAAGCATTGAAAGTGGCTGAAGTCAATCAGGAAACCACAGACAACAATAAACACATATAAATGAAAACATGTCAGTACCTGCCTCATGCCTTCATTGACAGTTACCTGTGTTCTGTGTGGCAAACGTTTCTTATATAATATGAGAGAATCTCAAAAGTGATTATCTGTGTATTTGATTAACTTTGATCTTAATCATCTCCTGTGTTGGTCGTGTTGCAGATTTGTGGAAACAATGTGGTTCTTTCTGTAGCTGACTGCAGCTCATCTGAGAGACAGTGACCTGCAGTTGTTTTGATTGCTGCTTCTCTCTGCTTAAACCGTTGACTTGCTGTCAGAAACAGGTAAAACTTCTATTACTGAGACAAAGACCAACACTGTGATTGGTTCTGTTTATCCAAAGTCATCAGTGTGGGAGAAACACGTTTATAAAGTATTTTTTTAACCACTGACTGTGAAGAAAACAGGAAAGGTTTTATGCACGTTGAGATGTCACTGTCTTTCTGACAACACTGCACCCTTAAATATTACATTGGGGCAGCAGCCTAAACAGAGAAGCCTAGACCTCCTTCTCCCCTGGGCACCTCCTCCAGCTTGTCCAGGGGAACAAGAAATCGTTCCCAGGCAAGCCGAGATACATAATCTCTCGAGGGTGTCCCCAGGGCCTCCTCGTGATGGGACGGTCTGAAACACCTCACTGAGGAAGCATACCTTTCAGATCCCAGAAATACCTATTTTCAATGTGGACGAGCAGCGGCTCTACTCTGAGCTCCTCCTGGATGGTCAAACTCCTCATCCTATCTCTAAAGGAGAAGCCAGCTACCCTTAGGAGAAAGCTTATTTCCACTGCTTGTATCTGCGATTTGTTCTTTCAGTCACTACCTAAAGCTGTTCCACTCTGCCTGTCGATCCCAGTTGCTGCCTCCGGAGATTGAAGGGAGCAATCTTCAGCCTGATTGCTCCCTTCACCTCTGATGTCCACCATTTGTTCGGGGGTTACCACCACAACAAGCACCAACCACCTTGCGGCCATAGCTGAGTACAGCAGCAGCAATGGAGGTGTGGAAAATGGTCCGTTTGAGTTTAGTATCCCCAGTCTCCCTCGGAATGCTGTTGAAGCTCTACTGAATGTGGGAGTTAAAGATCTTGGAGATCAGGGCCTCAGTCAGATGTTACCAGTGTACCCTGAGTATACGTTTGGGTGCCTCAGGTCTGTCCAGCATCCTCCCCACCACATGATCCATGTGATCTGGTAACAGAACACCACTCGGGTTCAGATCTGGCAGAGCCTTCCTCCAGGTCTCGCTATCGTTTCCCACATAAGTGTTGAAATCTTTCAGTAGGACAACAGAGTCCACAGGTGGAGCACCTTTCAGCACACCGACTATATCTAGCCAGTACCTCTCAACCTCTTTGCCTAAACTCGGGCTCCTTCCACACCAGAGAGGTGACATTCATTGTCCCAATAGCAAGTGTCAGTAGCCAGGGATCAGTCTGCCAGGGTCTCCCGCTTCTTGTCGCCGCCCAACATGCATTGCACCTACCCCTATAGTGCCTCATATGGGTGGTGGGCCTAAAGGAGGGTGGGAACCATCCTTTAGGACCTTGTTTGTGCTGTGCCGGCCAGGCCCCATGAACTAGGGCCCTGCAGCACAATAAAGTAGCGATTCATGTTAATCAATTTGTTGTTAATGATGCAACATCATTATTTTTTTTATTTCTGCTTTGATTTTTGATCTAGAGAAATAGAAATGTTTTGCCACAGACCTGAATAGCACTGCAGTTGTAGTGGATGTTTGTTGTGAGGCATGCTGCAGATAAAGCTGAGAGCAAACACACCACAGATGGCTAAAGTTAAGCCACAGCCAACGTGTCAGTTACATAGAAAGGTGTCACATGTGAGTCTGCTGGCTGTGATGTACACGAGTCTGTGGAAAACCAGACAGCAGACAGGAGCATGTGTGGGTTTCCTACCACAGTGTAAAGATATGCATGTCATTACTGGTGACATGTGTCAGGGCTGAAGCCAGAACGTGAGGTGGTCCTAAAAGCAGACTTAAAACGGAGGCCCAGAATGAAGTGAACAAGAATTTAATTCACAGTGATGTTGTGACAATAATATTTACATGAAGTAAAAATGAAGTTACTGTAACATGAAGTATGAGGTCTCAGACAAAGTGAGTGTGATGTACTATGAACAGAAGCTATGAGATTACTGTGAACTTTGAACATAAACTGTGATAGACGCAGCTCAGCAAGGGGAACAGTGATGATGGAGTGGCACTGAAAGAGAGGGAGAGCTGAGTCCGAGTTGGTTTGGGAAAATGACAAGGCAGATCCACAGTTGAAGAATGAAACAGAGATGGCGAACCACTGATCATTCTATTGAGAGATATGGAGCCAGAAGAGATGAGGTCCTGTCATGTATGTGAGTTGATACTGGTCAATCAGGTGGGTTTGCCAGGTTTTAGTTCTTTTTGTTTACTTTGGTTTTGTGCTTATTTATGTGCGTGTTTCTATCTGAAAATGTGAAAAACTTAAAATGTCAAAAATACGCTTTTCATAATATAAATATCATTATATAACTTATAAACACATTTAGAAAGACATGAATTTAATATAATATATTTTTTTTAAATAATCTTAAAATGTTATTCTACAAAATGTCCAGCAATTTAATCTGTTTATTCTTTTAAGGTGATCGTCTGTGGGACCCAGGAAGACCGTATAACTGCATCTCTACCAACTTGAATTGCAGTTTCTCTGCACTCCAGCCTCTTCCGTTTCATGGGAAAGAATTTTCTCTAAGGCAGGAGAAATTATCTCCAAGAAAAGAAACAGCCTCGGCCATCGCACAGCAGAACAAATTCTCTTCTTAAAGAAAAATGAAAAAGTGTTACCTTAAATGCGTCAAGTTTTTATTTTGCAAGTTCATAAGCATTCTCCCTTTCCAGTTCACAATCAATTCAACCCCTAGGTCAAAAATATGTATAAGAAAATTGGCCTAATATTATATTTATAAACATACTTGTCCAGCTGTCCAGTGAATTATATGTATGTTATATGTATTTTTCATCAAGAAGTCACAAGTAAAACAGAACCACACCATGGCGCATGTTTAAACAAGGAAAATTTACTGAGCAAAATTATTTATTAAAGAAATGGACAACGATTTTTTTCAAAGTTCAAAGCAACACAGCGGTGGCCCAATATCAAACAGAACTCCATTCTGTAGAGTGAGCAGTCATAATGAAGTAGGTTCGTTTTATTTTGTAGATTCAAGCTGCTCTTCATATTTTGGCCACCAGATGTCACCAGAGAGGACTGTGTAAAGCTTCGCGTAATGAGCCGTTTTTCAATACAAGCTTCAATGCGTCAGAAAGTCTCATTTGGCCATCACTGATAAAAAGCAGCTGTGATGTTGGAGGGAGTGGTCTTTGATTTACAGAGCAGAGTGACGTCATCTCCCTCCATCACAGGGAGGACAGGATAGTGCCCTTCATGCCACTCTCGGTAATATCAAATCAACACTGACCAGTTCAAAGTCACTCAAGCCCCCCTCCTCTTCCTCTGTGACATGATGTCGTTGTTGTGGTTATCATGAAAGCAATGGTTCGACTGTTTGACAAAGCTTTGAGAAAGCGTTCAAATACTCAAACAGAATGATAACTAACTATAAAGGAATAATTTGATGCCTTCTTTGACTGTTAAAACAAATTGTGAGTGGCTGAATTAACTCAGGAAGCCGAAGACAGTAAATCCACATGAATGAAAACATGTCAGTACTTGTGCGATGCCTTCACTGACAGTATGATGCCTCTGAGATTACAGAGCAAAACTTTTCTTTTTGATCCTGAATGACTACCAATGACTTTGTTTAATGTTTATCTTAACGTGACTTGTGTTGATCGTGTTGCAGATTCGTGGAAACAGCTTGCATCTTCCTGTAGCTGAAAGCGGTTTGGCTGAGAGGAAGTGAGCGGAAACGTTGTGTGAATACTGCTTAATCGACTGCACCTCTCTGCTTTAATAACTTCCCACTGAGGCTGAAAAGCTTCGTGCATGTTGACCACTAATCTGCTCACTGATCAATAATTTCCTGACACAGCCCCCCTCCCACAACACGAAACGAAACAAACAAAACAACAACAACTGTGAGTCACCAAAGAGTCAGAAAACTGAACGGGAATGGAAAAAAAATGACGCAACTCGAACAAAAGCATTTGTAAGACTCCGCTGCGCGCCGTGAGGTGATCCCAGGAGGAGGCGTCTCAGCGGAAGGATAAATAGTTCCTATATCAGGTATTTTTTACTCTGGAGTTTCTTCGTATTGTATTCGTCTCCTTCTGTGTCCTCTTTTGATAACAAAATACACATTTAGCTCAAATCAGTGACGTTAAAAATTGAGTTTCGAACATCCAAATCAAGTTCAGAGCAGGAACTTACAAATCTAAAGTTTCAGTATCAATACGCAGCCTAGTATTGATCCTCCGGTACGCTGTAAAACAGAAGCTGAAACATGGAGTTGTATTTGGAATAAACTTTGGAAACTTTGTTTGATGTTTATAGAGATGTCACCGGGAACATGTGTAACATCTTCCGCGCAGGATTTGTGCCGTGGATCATACTCTCTGTGACTCTCGCCTCAGGCTCCGATGGTAAGTGACAGTTTGTTTTAATCTAATCTCATTTAAATGTTGTTCTGACGGAAACTTTTGCAGACATGTTCACGTTGTTTGTAGTGACGCATTTTGTTTGGAGTTCACTTTGATTTTTCTGTGTGAAAACAAACCAAACCACCAGTTTAGAAACTGGGATTGGGACCAGAGTAAACGAGCTTTAGGTGTGGAAACGCCCTTACTCTACTGCTGTCGCAGTTACAAGAACGCAGAACACACACCAAGAATATGTGTTCAATCAGTCACATTCATCCGACTTTGTTCTGCAAACGAGTGATTTCCACGTTTGGCGGTGGGACAATCAGCGTTTATGTTTAAATGGTTTCAGAGCGCTGATGTGCTGCCGCCACCTTCACAGCAGCACTGAAGCGCGCTCAGTGATAAAATAATTAACTAATTAAAATCTTTGTTTTACCGCTTTGTGCGATAAATCACCACATTAACGATTTTCTGCAGCATTCATATTTTCTTATTTGAAAGTGTTAGCGAAGGAGAAATGCGCAGCAATTCTGGTGTAAATATCGAGACTGCGCCGAGGATTATTACGGAGGAATAAACACACAACAGCCTTCCGCCATTTTTAGACTTAACATCGCTCCAAGAGAGAGAGAGAGAGAGAGAGAGACTTTATTAACTGTATTGACAGGCACATGCACGTCACATGCCAAACAATAATTTTATTGGCTGTTTCCATTTTCCTTTATATGCTCTCTACATCAGCTCAAACATTGTCTGTGTCTAGAAAATACTAAAGAAAGTCCTTCTTACAGTTTAGAGCATATTTTTATCTAACACCTCCACTTGCTCTCACTTTGTCATTCTCCTAAAAACAGGAGGTTTCTCACCCAGTATCATATAAAACTTTTTATGCATGGTATGAACATGAACCATTTAAATTTAAACAACTTAACTTTTGTAGCAGGTTTTGTCATCACATCCATCCATTGGACAGCTATCCAAAATATTTTTCCTTTCATTTACAGTTGACCTTGTAAAGTGATAGTTTATGTCACTATGCTTGCATCTCTGTCCGGTTAAAGGATTCATTGCCAATGCTATCACACCCTGGTTGTCTTCATAAACCTTAGGTGGTGCATAGGTCCATCGATACCTTCGAAGAGCTGTATGAGTACATACTCTCTTGTACAGTTGTAGCTAAGGCCATGTACTCAGCTTCACAGCTGGATAATGACACATTGGTTTGCTTTTTAGTTTTCTATTACATTAAATGATCATTCACAGTCAGGCCTATACAGTAACCAGTTCTGCTGTGTCATTCTGTCTGTTACATCAGCCCCACAATCTGTATCACTATGTGCTCAGAACTCTGGTTTTATTGCAGCACTGATCAGACGGCCTCTCTGTACCTTTGGAAATCGTTCATCTTTTCTACACCATCAGTGTAGTTCAGTTTTTTGCTCACAAGGTGTCGCTCTAGCTTTGTAACCTTGCATATGAAACCTTTCAAGGATTTTTTTTCCCCACATATTTTTATTTTTTCAGTGACATCCTCACATAGTTATCTCTCTGGTCAAAATCAATACCAATACAATGTTTCAGTTAACTCAAATCTTTCATTTAGAATTTTCCTGCCTACATTTCCTTCACAACAATCAGTGTGTTGTTATTGCTGGCGTCAATGATCAGGTCATTTACCCATTTTATCAAGATTACGTTTTCATTCTTTGGTGTTCATGTGTAACCATAAAATTGAAGAGCACAAAGTTGTTCCCACTCATATGTTCATGTAACATCTTATTCCAGCTTCTGCCTGATTGTTTTAGCCCATACAGTTACTATTTCAACCTTTCATTTGCATCACATTCAGCTACCTTTTAGCTCTCTGGTTGTTTCATGTTTGTCTCACAATTTAGTGGTGTGCGTAGATAGGCAGTTTTAACATCCATCTGATGTAAAACCATGTTTAATTGTACTGCTCTTTGCATAGACACAATGATAGTGGTCAGATAAGCAGTGGGAGAGAAAGTTTCTTCAAAGTCTACACCCATCTTCTGACTTCAACTTTTTAGTCCTATTTTATATCTCAAAGTCATCTTTATCACATGGCATCGTGTCAGTTTGTGTTTGTCTTCCCACAGTTGTTTTCATCACAGACATGACGAGTCTGTGGCTGAGCACTTTCCCACTGTTAGGATAAAAGACCCAGAAGGCTGAAATATTTTTGTCATTTCCAGCTAACATTCCCTTTGCACACCTTGAGTCTAGTTTTCTCTTGTTCTGTTTATAAACATAATATGCTGTTCCAAATGTTTGCATCTTGAAAAGTTTTGGCTTTCTTCTTGTCAGCATCAAATACGGTGTCTATTTTGTGAGTTTGTTAAAACATCTGTTCCTCACCACAGCTGCTGTTTGTACTGCATACAAACTCCTTAAGTAATTCTCTCTCTGTCAGCATACATCTGGCCACGTCAAAGACTGTACGCCAGTTTTGCTTAGCAGTAGGGATGGGCATCGAAAACCGGTTCTTGTTGAGAACCGGTTCCCACTGTTTCATTTCCTTGGAATTGTTTGCAATTTTTGCGATTTATCGATTCCAGTCGCCCCGAATGACGCCACCACGTTGCGGAGCGTCATTTACCCGGCAGGAAACACGGCGCCTAAGCGGCTCAAACGCTCAAAACTTTGGTTACACTTTACGAGAACGGATGACAACAGGGCAACTTGCAATACTTGCAAAGTAGATATTTCATTTAAGGGAGGAAACACTACGAATATGCAAAAGCATTTGCTCACAAAACACACGATTACCTTAAATCAATGTCGTGTTTTTCACGGACTCATGAATCTCAACCCAGCAGCAGCGGTAACGTTTACACGTCCTCTCCCGTTAATGCGGCAGGTAAATAATCAACTAACAGTGCATATTATGTTAGCGCGATCTGCGTTATTACAACCCTGCCATTACTGTGTGTTTAGTGACCGTGATGAGACAGAGTCTGGCTCAGATGCTGGCAGTTCTCACTGCAGTCTACCGGTAGCGTCTCCTTTCAGGCCAGGATAGACGAATGTCACCGAGCAGTGACTAAGTTTGTGGTCAAAGGCTTGCACCCATTTGCCACAGCAGATGATTTTCAGTAAGTGAATGTGTTTAATTGTAGGCAGGGACATTACTGGATATTCTTGTGTAATTGCTACAGAATAATTTATGTTATACTTTGTTATTGCTACAGAAGAATATTTATTTTATTATTTTACATTTACAATGTTTTTTCCTGGGGACCCTGTTACACCCCATTGAAGAGCCGTAGGCTGTGGATCTCTTAAGATCTCACTGTTGGGTTTGTAAGGCCATGTTACTCCTAAATTTCTATCTTGTTCAAAGAGAAGATATAAAACAAAGTTCTAAGCTAATCGACCTTAGTGTTCTCATTTTTTAAAAAGAATCGATAAAGAATCGAATCGTTAAACAGAATCAAAAATGGAATCGGAATCGTGAAAATCTTATCAATACCCATCCCTACTTAGCAGTACTCTTTTGTGTGTGGTTCTTAGGTCTCATGTCTGATCCCAGTTTTGCTAAGAAGAGTCTGATAAGTTTTCCCCATAAAGTCTGTTCTGATATGATACATTTAATCTGCCCATACATGGCTGTATCAGCCAGAAACTTTTGTGTTGCTTGCACCTTGTGACTCTTACTTTCGAGATAATACACAAACACTGCACTGGAATAATCATTACCTATACTCTTACATCAGGCTCCTTATTTCTAGTCTGCATAAACTTTACCTTTGTGCACCCCACACCCAGCCTTGTGAACAAGATAACTTGAGAAAGAGGACTTTCAAACTGATGCCTCAGCTTTAAAAGGCTGATGGGGTATTGTTGTCAACTGGTTAGGCAGGTGGGCAGCGGCCTGGAGAATGAAGTATGTGAATGTGAGAATGAAGATGAGTTTGACCAGACCTTGGTCAGAAGTCAAGTTTTCCAAAAATCTTGTGAGTGCGGTAACTCGAGAACAAGGCAACATTGGATTTTTTTTTAAATGGATACCATTAGCTTTATCTCTATTTTCTCTCTCTCACTTTTACCTCTCTTTTATTTCTTCTTTCAGACAAGATAAACATCACAGCTGAGTCTGGACAGAACATCACTCTGCCATGTCGAGCTCACAACAATCAGAAGCCCATCATAGTTGTAGAGTGGATCAGATCTGATTTGGGGGCAGGTTATGCCTTGTTGTTCCAGGATGGGCACTTTGTTCCAGATCATCAGCATCCGTTTTTTAAGAATCGGGTGGATCTTCAAGACAGGCAGAAGAAGGATGGAGATGTATCTTTGATTCTGAACAACGTGACACCTGCTGATAGTGGAACATATGAATGCCATGTCGTCACGCGAGGAGCAAACCAGAGGGAGAGAGCAACAGAGCACACCTGTACAATCGAGCTTAAGATTCTTCCTCGTGGTGAGTTATTACAATTGTTTTTGATCAAAAAATGAGATGCTTCCTAGTTGCTGATGTTTTCTGTGACATTTTTAACCTCTCTGCTCTGTGGTGTTTCCTGTCCTTCAGTCCAGATAAACACGACAGCTGGACAGACAGCCATTCTGCCATGTCAAGTTCCAAACCTCAACAGTGATCCCAGTGTGGTTATAGAGTGGAGCAGAACTGATCTGGGGAAAGAAAATGTCTTTTTTTATCAGGACCAGAAGTTTATTCCAGATGACCAGCATTCATCTTTTAAGAACCGAGTGGATCTGCAGGACAGACAGATGAAGGATGGAGATGTGTCTTTGATTCTGAACAATGTGACAATTAATGACACTGGAACATACATGTGTTGCGTCTTCATGAAGGGAGCAAAACACAGAAGGAGAGCAAAACTGGATAGTGACCTCATCAGTGTTGTCAACCTTCATGTTGTTCGTCCAGGTGAGTGAGTAGAGTTGAGTGTAAGTGTGATCAGAGGTGAAGCTGCTTCCTGCTTGTTGATATTTGTTTGTCTGTGAAGGTTTTCAGTCATCCAGATTATCATAATCTAAGGAGCTTGGAAAGAAAAGCATTTGGACTTCTTTACGTTGCTTAAAGATGTCTCACCTCTCATCCAAGAAGCTTCTTCAGTTCTAGGTTCAAATGGCGGAGAGTCCCAGACTTAAGCCCGATGGGAGAACATCCCAGTGTACCTCAGACCCAGCAACACACCCAGAAGAAAACTGGTTCTTCCCAAAGACAGAACTCCTAATCACAAACGTAAATCCTAGTGTATACTGTACAATGTAACGAGGAATGCTCAGACCTCTAAATTGGAGAAACCAAACAGCCACTTCATAAACGCATGGCACAATGTAACGCAGTAAAGGATCAGCCTGACTGCAGCTTGATAATAAGCTAGTCAGAAGTGCTTCGACTACGGAGCCTGAGTGTGCGGATAAAATACAAAAAACAGAAGTAGAGCTCAAATATACATGTATTATGTATCTTATGGTGAGATGAAATTTATAGACAGATAAACAAAAGAAAAAAATATATACATTGTAAATATCAACACTTCACCGAGTTCTTTTGATTCCTCAGAGGCATCCGATGGAAGACAAAACACTGCTCAGTAGACCATTCAGCACTTTATTACTTCTAGAAGGGAGATGCGTCCTGCATGACACGTTGCCGCAGATCTCAAATTGGTGGTGTGCCCCTGACAGTTTTATTACAGAAGCTCTCTCATTCTAGTCTAAACAACAGTGTCTCAGTAACTTTCCACTAGAGACAGCCCCCTCTTGTCTAATTTTCCCAGGCAAGCGTGAGCAAGAGCCTGCAGCTTTCTACTCCCCAAGGACACATGGTCTAATGCCTTTATTTTTCAGGGCTGTGTCAACTTAATACTACACTATATAACTTCATAACACTTATTAATAAATAAGCATAGCATTATTGAGGCACTGAAAAATTATTTATTCCCAACAGCATATATATTATAAAAAAACACAATGATAGTGATAATAATAACACTACTACTAATAATAATAATAATAACAACAACAACAACAACAATAATAATAATAATACAAAACAACTAATTTAGTCCCAAGAGGAAGTTGGACAAGGTTTAGTCAGTTCAGTTTAGTTGACCTGCAATAAGCCGTGTTTCCAAACAGGTAGGAAGTCCATTTATCAGTTCATATAGATTTATCAGTCCTACCGCAATACAGCGGTGGTCAGGTGGCTCGCCATCCTGCGCTGATCAGGGGTTTGATAATGGGGAAAAAACTCTGACTTAATCAAGGTTAAAAACATAAATTAGCATTCACAGTTAAATTGGAACAGCGTTCTACTGCCATTACAATTGAAAAATAAATCCATAAATAGAAAAGTCAAATAATTAATGTCATATTTTATATAACAGCCAATAAACCAATAACCAAAGTCATAACATTTGATTCTTATAATGAATTTCATTCAAAAATAATGTTATAGAAAACCATTTGCATGGGTCCCATCAAAGTAAAGTAATTTAGCAAGAGTAATAAACATTATCCAAGGTTAATCAAATATTTCCAACACACATTTAATTATATGTGTTGTGCAACACGTTCAATAATCTAAAAGGAATTCAGATCAATTCAGAAGTCCCAAAAGAAGGCCCAGAAGGCCGTTTTGGCATTCACTTAGAAAAGTAACAAAAAACTTCCAAAATGGACAAAACTACAAAAATCAGATCTCTCACTCAACTCTTCAAACAGTAATTTAACATTCAGCCATAGTGAAAAACTGTCTGTCACCAACTGTCTGCCATCTATAATTCAGTTTTGAGATCCTTTCCCAGACACCTTAACACCTACGCACATCCTGGGCCTTTTGACCTCTCATAATAGGACTAGGGTCTTATGGGTCTTATTTCACAATGAACTCACCTGAAACCTTGGCTGATTGTGACCTACACCTGTTTTTACACCTTGGCTATTGTGATTAGGTAGAGGATCATTAGGGGATCCATGTCCCTTTTGGGGGGACACTCTTCTCGGTTGAGAGGTGAAATGTCTTCAAGCAACTTAAAGAAGTTCAGACGCTCCTTAGACTTGATGTTTGTTTCTAAAGATGTTATTGATGAGACTTTGTAGAAAGCAGCTGGTCTGAGTGATGTGATCAGAGTGCAGTAGATAATGTCTGACAGCAGTTTGAAGAGGAAATGGATTCTGTTCTGTTCTTCACTCATCACCTACCTGACAGCTGACACCTCACACCTGTTTCTCACCTGCAGGTCAGACAGGAGGAGACACAGAGGATGGAGTCATTAGATATAAAGTGATATATTTTGTTTTGTTTCTTGTACCAGCTCTTGTGGCTGTTATTTTGATCTGTAAAAAAAAGAACAAAAATAATCCCCCACTTCCTACTCCTCTGACTGATGAAGTAGGAAATGAAGTTTACTGAACAATCTCTGCGTTGATATTAGGGCTGCCACGATTACGTCGACTATCAAAATCATCGACAACTAATTAAATAGTCGACGCGTCGTTTGAAGCTTCGTAAGATCCCAAAGGACGCAGGAATAAGTAGTAGGATTTAAGAGGGTAATAACGGACTGAAACAGAAGATGGCAGCACTGCATGTACAAGGATGCCAGCTGCCGTTAAACCCCGAAGAAGAAGAAACTGTGTCCCAGAATTCATAGTGCGGCCCTGCTCAGTTTACAACAATGGCAGCAGCTAGTTAGTTTTAATATTGCTCTTATTATTCTTTCTGGGTCACAAAATAAATGTTTAACATATTTTCAGGCGAGAATATAGCTGTGTAAACCTAAAATATCTGCTCAGTTTATCAAGACACCACATATTTTCAAAAGCGCTCCAACGTCTTCTGTTACCCACCAGCTCGATAGCTGGTGTTCGGGGTTCAAGGCTCACCAGAGCCAGTGAGAACACCGGACTCCCGACAAATCATTTTCAAACCTACCGCGGTCTTTCGCTACTCAGGTTAATTTATAATTAATCTTTATTATATTATTAGACCTTTATTTATCCATATAAAAATCTCATTAAGATTCAAATCACATTTCCTAGAGAGACCTAAAGTAAAAACACATACAGCATATAATAACATAACAATATCTATATCAAATTGATATTACTAGAATTTTTAAATAGTGTTATGTAAAATCAAAAGTATCTCTAAAACATCAAACATCGATCAAACTCTGATTCGATGTACAAGGATCTTTGATATATCAAATCTCGTGATTTGACATCGATAGGGCAGCACGGTGGCACGGTGGTTAGCACTGTTGCCGCACAGCAAGAAAGTCCTGAGTTCAATTCCACCATCAGACCGGGGTCTTTCTGTGTGGAGTTTGCGTGGGTTCCCTCCGGGTACTCCGGCTTCCTCCCACCGTCCAAAGACATGCAGCTTGTGGGGATAGGTTAATTGGATAATCCAAATTGCCACTAGGTGTGAATGGGAGTGTGAATGGTTTTCTGTCCCTGTGTTTTAGCCCTGCGACAGACTGGCGGCCTGTCCAGGGTGTACCTTGCCTCCGCCCTATGACAGCTGGGATAGGCTCCAGCGCCCCCCGCGACCCTGAAAAGGATAAGCGGAAGCGAATGGATGGATGGAGATCACTTGTCATCGATCAAACTGATTCGATGTACAAGGATCTTTGCTATATCAAATCTTGTGATTTGACATCAATAGATCACTTGTCATCAATCAAACTCTGATTCGATATCCAAGTATCTTTGATATATCAAATCTTGTGATTTGACATCAATAGATCACTTGACATCGATTACACTCTGATTCGATGTACAAGGATTTTTGATATATCAAATCTTGTGATTTGACATCAATAGATCACTTGACATCGATCAAACTCTGATTCGAGTACGAGGCAGCAGAGAGGACCTTGTATGGGTTTACTACCACATTCTAAAGGTACGCATGTGATGTCAACTGGTGAAATGCAAATTTGACACACCAACATCAGGATCAGCGCTTTCCCTCAGACTGACATGTAGAGAATGTGAGCTGACAGAACAAATAAAATTTATGTACGAAGTTTACACAAACAACCAGGTATTATAGTATATATATTTATATATATTATAGTGGCACACGTAATTCAATTACAGTGATCTGAGAGCCACCATCTAACTGATGGAGCACAGGCTCAGAACTGATGTTCAGTGGTTACCTGCGTAATGTCATCATAGTCCTCAGACAATCTTTCTGTTGACAAAATAATAATAATGTAAGATACTCATAGTGTGACCTTTGGCTCTGGGTCAATATAAAGAAAACTGTTAATATGTCAGTTAGCAGTCTAACAAAGCTCTGCCTGCAGTGCACAAGTTAGTCCAAAAACTGTTTAGCAAGAGATGTGTTACAGGGGTACCTAGCACGACGCACACACAGTGGTTTAGCTGTGATGCTTGTGGCCTTATTAATGCAGCTTATTTCAAGCTGCCGTAAACACTGTTGTACACACTGCTTCCTTACCTAGCTTGCTCGTCCTGCACTAAGCTCTCCCCTCTTCCTTTCTAGGTCCTGGCATTCTACTGAAGTAGGGAAGGCGTCATTAGATGATGACTCCTAGTGATGGTAAGATGAAGCCTCGTGAGGAACTGAAGGTTTCCATCCAACTGGTCGACTCATGGTTCAAAGCATTGTGATGATTCATTTGCTCTACTGCGCCATCAAGTGGACGATTCAAGTGAAAAAGGCTCTTTGATTGTAATGATGTGATGTGTAAACCTCTAAACTGAATAAATAAATTGTTTTCATGGTTATTTATTACGAATATTGTCTCAGCATGTCTGATACAAAAGAGAAAGTGGAAACTATCAGGACAGAGCTTTGGTATGATTGTGTAACTGTGTAATCATGCTTATGTACATCTGGATAATCACACAAACTGTGTGGCGCTTCACTTTTTAATAAACCAGTGATTCTTGAGATAAGGGACAAAACATGTCCAGCAGATAAAACCCAATTTTGTGGTTAAAAATATGCATACAAGTGTTAACCCAACTGCCTAAAAGACAAACCAAGGCAATGTTTATACAACAAAACTATGATTTTGCATTTTTTATAAATATATATTTATTTTAAATGGTACAATACATTACCAGTACCTTAAAAATCCATTGTCCAGAAGCAGGTGTGATAATATTAAAATATAAAAAAAAATTAAAAGTAATGTAAAATTAAACATCATGGCTCTCGTCACTAAGTATTAAAGTCAATACCTTATATCAAAATATGCAATTGAAAATTTATTTTTACATATTTTTTAAGTGATTAAAATCGTGCGTCAAGTCGATGTAATCCAAGATTTGATTATTTTTTCTTGTAAAAACAGCCTCATTTAGGCAGATTGTTGAGGCCATAAGCAAATGATGAAAAACAAGATGGCTTCTGTCAGAAAAACATGTGTTATGAGAGAAAGTATGGTATTTTGTCAACACCATCAGATGTCTGATACAAAAGAAAGTGGAAACTATCAGGACAATGTTTTGGCATGCTTATGTACATCTGGATAATGACACAAACTAGTGTGTGGTGCTTCAGTTTTTAATAAACTAAAAGACAAATCAGATTATAGGATCTGTGGTGTTGTTTATTTATATTATGGTTCTTATCATTTGTGATATTTATTACTCTGTGCATACTTTATTAGGAGAGATGAGATATAAAAAAAAGCTCTTCCTTGCTGGTCACATTGAAGAAGAAGCTCAACTATGTAGCACGTACGTAATCAAATTCAACACCACAGTGTGATGGGGAAATCAGCTGTGTTTTTCTGCCCATTTGATTTCGAATCTGGCACACACCAGAAAACCAGTTCCTGAATCAGTCATGTGATACCCGCGAGGCCTCGAGCGTCACTGCATACGTAATCAAAGCGTGCCTCGATACGTGCTTCACAAAAACTCCCCTGAAATTACCCGACACACGCTTCGGAGCTTCGACACACACGACACATCATTAGGCTTCAGTGATCAATTACTGTAATAATTATCATGTCATGCTACAGCAAAGCCTAAAAAGCATCAAATGTCTGAACTCATGTCAGGTTTAAATTGACTGACCCTGATTTGTTGCACTGCTCAGCAGTGACATCACAACTTAATTGAAATGCCACTGAGGTTAGTTTGAGTTTGACATTCAACAAAACAGCAGAGGAAACAGAAAACCACCAGACTGTGGAGAACACAGACATTATGGGTTTGGTTGAGTTACAGACTGATGAGTGGAGAAAGTAGGAAACAGCTTATTCTTCTATATCTTACACAGAGTGCTGTTAATCTGTTAATACCACCAGTGACACAAAGTAAAGTTGTACATGTACTTGAGTACTTATATATAATTCATACTGTATGTTTGAACCGTATTGATTTCTTTTTTCATTGTACTCCCTGACATTTATTTAATTACTATGTAATGCTACATTATTATATAAAGTGACTCAGCAGTATATAAGTTGTTCCAACCATCTAAAGCTGCAACATTAAAATAAAACAGACATAAATCAATAATTATGATCCTGTATCATCTATATGATTTTGGAGAGTAAGTTCTGTTAGTATTTCTTTAGGTATATTATTTTTGTATGATTACTATATTTTCTGCACTTATAATCCGGTGTGCCTTATGTTTGAATCCTGGTTGCGCTTACTGACCTCAAACCGATTTTACGTGGTACACTGCGCTCAAAAATCTGTCAAAAAACGTTTTAGTATGACTTTGGTAAGCTACGAAGCCGCACCACTTGCTGGATTGCAGGAGCGTTATGGTTACCGTAGTCAGGAGGTTTGCAGAGTAAACTGGGTCCAAAACTCAGTCTGCTTCAGGTCCTAACGTCAAACAAACACTGCAGTATCACTGAGAGTTAAAAACCGTCTAAATTCTTACATCTTTAATAAAATGTTTAGTGTTGCTGCTTTACCAGGGGTAACACTTAAGTTTAACATCAAGGCATCCAGAAAACCAGAGTTTATTAAATTTAACAGAGTTAGAACTTAGCAGGAAGTTAGATCACTAGTTTCCACCTAAACATGATATAGTTCTGACTGAGAGATTGCTGAAAAAATTTAAATGTACAGCTCTGTACAACTCTTTTCCACTCTATAAAAGTTAACATGAAGGTTCCTGATGGTTAGAGACAAATGCAGTCGCATGGCAGGATGCTGTAAATCAGTCAGGAGAACAACTGAGGTAATCCATCCACAATACCAGGTTAGTCATTAATATACTGCAACAACATGGGAATAGAGCAGCTGTGAGAGAATTCAACATGAATGAATCAATGGTACGGAAGTGGAGGAGGCAAGAAAAGTGAGTTGAGTAAACTATGACTTATCTGACTGTTTTGTTTTGCTTAATGTGCCTTATGGTTTGAAAAATGTGGTATTCAAGCAGAATTCTGACTTTAACAGTTGTAATACATCACCTTGTAATACAGTTATTTCACCCTGTTTTAACTTTTGTGCAGCTATCTGTATAGTTCCTGTATATCAATGTAAAATTCAGTATTTCTGTATCAATTTACTATACTGTATTTAATTAGTTGTGATTTCCTGTTGACTCTTTGTCTCGCTCTCCTCTATCAAAACTGATCTAATACATCTCTGATCCAATGTTCCCTCTAATTTTTCATGTGTCTGAGCGAATGCACAAACTCCCTGAGCGATCCCTTGGACCACTGTGAGCAACATTAGACATGTGCACTGTGGTCACGCCAGCATCGAATCCGTCCAAGTTACTTGGTTTATTAAAATAATCAAATTACAGCATTTACATTTATGTCAGACTACTTTTAATTAACTGCTTTTGCCCACTTACAACGAAAATTTAAAAAATCTTGTTCGTGTAGTATGTTAACACTCTTGGAGGAAAAAATAACTTGAACTCCAATTTTGAAAACACAACTTTTTTATTTATTTCTTTAATTATTAATTATAAAGCTCTGACTTGTATTATGACTATGAGTCTGTGGTCTGGGAGAGAGTCCTGTAAGTCTGTCCACAAAATACAATAATACCGTGAACGGTATGATATGGCCCAGCCCTACTCTTATGTTTGATTAGATTAAAACCCCAGTTAAAAAACATGAACTCACATAACCCCGAGCACATCTGAACGAGCATGTACACGCATGTACACGAAACCTGTCAAACTGGTTGGGGTGTGGGGGAGCCAAAAATGCCGCCATCATATTACTATTCCCATGTTCCCCGTTATGTCAGCTAATTTTGTTGGTGTCCATCTTTGTAGTCAGTTATCAGCCAGGTTTTCCATTTTAAAGCCGGGATGAGAAGAGCTAGGCTGCAGTGAAAATAGTGTAGAGAGTCGTCTATCTGGACATGGTAGCTGTAGGGTGGGAAGCCGTTTTTTTACAACCTTTTTCTCCTGTTTTGGGTAGGGAGACAGGTTAGAGGCTTGTATTTTCTTTTGGGGTTGACTCACTATAGGTAAGCTAGTTCTGATTCATTTCTAGTGTGTTTTGTTTGTTGTTTTGGCCATGCCCACCCTGACGTTCGCTACCTGTGAAGTTAATAAAACGACGTCATTGTAAAGCTGTGGCTGTGTGATTTACTTCTTTTTCTTGTGTTGCATTTTAATAATATGTCTGCATTAAGTGCATAGTAATTACATAAATTGCAAAAAAGTGCAATAAACTACAAAAAATTTGAAAATTGTTTTTGCTTTTTTAACATATATTTCTAGTTAGAGAAATTTAAGAGGCTTATCACTCAAAACTGTAAATACAAAAAAAACACACAAAATAGTTTACAACAACAGGAAATTTATTTTGAGTGTCTTCATAGTTTTATTTTTGAAATACACCAATTTTTATATACTGCAGGAAAAATGAAAATAAATATTATAATGCAAATTTGCAAAAAAAATAAACTATTTCCAGCAGAGCAATTTGAGTTCTATCAACTCCTTTGTCTTTGCAACGTTGAGGGTGAGATGGTTGTCTCAGCACCAGTGGGTCAGGGCGCTGACCTCCTCCCTGTAAGCCGTCTCATCACCTTTGGTGATAAGACCCACCACTGTAGTGTGGTCCGCAAACTTCATAATGATGTTGGAGTTGTTAGTGGCTGTGCAGTCGTAGGTGTAGAGTGAGTACAGGAGAGGGCTCAGTACACACCCCTGTGGAGCACCAGTGTTCAGTGTGATGGGGGATGAGGTGATGCTGCCCAGTCTGACCACTTGGCGTCTGTCAGACAGGAAGTTAAGGGTCCAGCTGCAGAGGGAGCCGAGATCCTGCAGTTTCCTTTTCAGCTTCGAGGGAACGATGGTATTGAATGCAGACCTGTAATCTACAAACAGCACTCACATACGTGTCTCTCTTCTCCAGGTGCGAGAGGGCAGTATGTAGTGTCAGGGCTATGGCATCATCAGGGGACCTGTTGTGGCGATATGCGAATTGTAGAGGGTCCAGTACCTGACTCACTAGACTCTAGTGAGTCAGGTAGTGCAGAGCAGATTAAGTCTCTGACCAGCTTCTCGAAGCATTTGCTCACGATGGGGATCAGGGCTACAGGTCGCCAGTCGTTCAATGAGGAGATGGTGGAGGATTGGGTACAGGGACGATGGTGGCCATTTTGAAGCAGGCCGGGACTACAGACAGAGAGAGGGAAAGGTCGAAGATGTGTGTGAACACTCCAGCCAGCTGAGCCGCGCATGACTTGAGGACGCGGCCGGGAATCCCGTCCGGACCAGTAGCTTTGCGCGCGTTCACCTTCCTGAAGCACTTCTGCACATCCTCCTCAAACACAGTGTGCGCACTGACGTCGTGTGCGCACCGCGGATGACGTCAGTGCGCACACTGTCCGGTCTCTTGGTGTTCGCTGTGTTGAATCTAGTGTCACATTTAAAACTGACATTAACTAAACCTTACTAAGTGCCCGGTCCCTTTTTAAGCTTTTTTGTAATCATACATTGATACAAAATGGCTAAACTTGCTCAAAGAGCTGAAAGAGAATGCAGAAAATCAAAAAGAATGTATGGAGTGTGACCGGAAAAGGTCTACTGGGTAAAAACATTCAGATCATCCTTCATCCTGTCTTCTTGTTTTGTATTCCTCCTCAACATGAAGTCTTATCTGAAATAAAACACTAAGCAAGAATGTGTCTTTCTTTATCATTTATAATCAAGAACTTTAAAGTGCCTGAAGATTTACAATGAAACTTTGTACACTTACAACACATTTGACTAAAAAAAAGAGCAACTAATACAAGCTGACATTGGCTAAAACTGCAATTGAAAATATAACTGAAATATTTGTAATTGGGTGTAAGACATAAGAATAGAAAATATCTACATATTTAGTGGAAGTTAATTAGCAAAGTCCGCAGACACTGTCAGCTGTAACCTTTTAATATCATGCACGCATGAGAGAGAAAATCCAGTAGGGCACTGCTGCTATGCAAGCACTAAAGAAAAAAAACAGCCCTTCCTTAAATACAGAGTAGACAAAGACGTTCAACAGTCCTTACACATTGCCCCATCTCACGCAGCAGGAGGGGTCTATACCTTCAGCTCACATCTGAAACTTCTGTTCAACGAGAGAGTTACAACTTTATTGTAACTTTGCTTTCTGCTTAGCTGTCACCAAAAGTTTTACATCCCCTTCCTGAGATGAGTAGGAGAAGGAGGATCAATATATGTTTAACGTCTATCCCAGTGCCTGGACATCTCAGTCAAACCTACAATAACCCACAGTGATATACATATATAGGCTAGCTCACAAAGTCACTGTGAGATTATTATACTATCTTATGCCATGTTATACCTCTAATTAAAGATTGTGAAATCGATATGTAGTTTTAGGTTGCATTATTCTCCTGACTTAGAAGAAGGTGATAACTATCAGATTTATTACCCTGCTGATTTATAAGAAATACTGTTTTCAGAGAATCATGGCCTTACTTGTCTGATTAGAAAGAACAGAACATACTGAGATTTTGCAGGACACCCTCCCTTGCTCATCTCCCCCATCCGGACGTTTGTAATGCTCAAAGTGTTGTTTGGAAGAAAGCCAGAAAACAGAACTCAAAACAGAACACACAGGCTAGAGTGAGGGACGACACAACAATGAACGGGAACACACACGGACATTAAATACAGGTGCTAAATAGGGCAGAGAGCAAACACGGCGAACACCTATTACAAGTACGAGGTCGGGAGGGAGGGAGCAAAACAGAATACATTGACCTTCAAAGTAAAACAGGAACTCCACAGGCTGAACTCAGAGGTGCAATACTAACACAGAACCAAAACTTAAGAACTAACAAAGACACATCATGAAATCAAAGATTAATAATACAAAATAGAAAACACTGGGTCACTGACCCAGGCCCATGACAATAATACCAGCTTAATTTCCACATTCCCTAAAAAATATCTAAAGTTCAAGTAAGTTGGCACAGCTTTATTTTGAGCTAATTTATGAAATAGAGTAGAATTGGGCCCAAGTCTGGGGTGATCGTGGCTCAAGAGTTGGGAGTTCGCCTTGTAATCGGAAGGTTGCCGGTTCGAGCCCCGGCTTGGACAGTCTCGGTCGTTGTGTCCTTGGG
>NW_005188306.1:0-2142 GCF_000239375.1 Pundamilia nyererei
GGACAATTACAGCAGCTATTACAAACATTATAAGCAGAATAAACCATGAAACTAAACATTTCTCCTCCTTGATATTCTTCATCCAAATCCGTGCCTCCCTGGTCCTCATTTGACATAAGCCAAGTATTCCCACCTGACATCTGCTCCCCACGCGTGTGACACTGTGTCGAGGTACGCGTGTCTGTGCGAAAACCAAATTATAAGCCAGTGATTGTCTGAAACCAGCAGGGGTGTTCATGTGCAAGAGGACACATCCATGGTCAGCAGAGCATTAGTAAGTTGTGGGGGATAGCTGTTAAATGGACCAGCATAACCAAATAGCCTCAAACACAAAGTAAAAACACAGCTACTCTGCATCAGAAGCTTTGTATCCTGAAAGGACAAAATTGGCAAATACACACACACGGACACACAAAGGCACACGTGAGCACGCACACACACTTTCATACCTGTGAGTTGGACCTGAGCCATATAATTTCCACTGATGACGTAGTCGGTGCTCGGTGTTTGACACTCGTAGAAGCCAGCATCCGTCAACTTCACCTCAGCAATCTTCAGCTCCACCTCGTTGTCTTGGAGACGCACCACTGAAATGTCGCCAGACGCCACGCGCTTGCTGTAAGTCTGGTCGGAGTAGCGAGAGTCGAAAGAGGAGATTATCTTTGTCTTCTGCCCTTTCGCGTCCTTTAACATATTCCATTCAAAATCCTGCAGAGGAGGGATACAAACAATCCGAGTGTTAAGTGGATGCACACACATAAATATAGGCGGAGTAAATTAGAAACACTGGGCCGGAGCAATGGGGTCACCAACCAAAATAATATTCAGCTTAATGGGAGTACAGTCATTAGTGGCTTGTGAGCCAATAATGTAAGAGACTGATTCCATTACAAAGTGCCTTAAAAGTATACTTCCATTCACTTTTTCCTGTATATGCAAGAAACCCAGAGGACAAAATCTGACCCTTAGTGACAGTGCTATTAGCAGCTGCAAATAAACAGAATATGCAGTTCAATTAATAATCTATTGGCCACAAGTAATACACTAAATATTCATACTCTCCAGAGGATCAACTCTTTCAATTCAAGTGTGTGTGTGTGTGTGTGTGTGTGTGTGTGTGTGTGTGTGTGTGTGTGTGTTGGGGAGTGTGTGTGTGTGTGTTGGGGAAATGACCTGCTCACTAGGTCCTGTGTATTCTTTGACATCACATCTGATGGAGACTGGCTGGCCCTCCACCCGGATTAATGGACCAGGAGGCACCGTCACCACACGGGCCGAGCACCCACCTTGAAGGACAGAGAAAACATTTTAAAAGATTAAAAGTCTATAACAGGAAACAATAATATTTGGAGGCTTAGTTGGAATCCAAAACCTCTAAGATGAAAGAAGATTCACCCTTATGTGAAGTAAAATAGAATTTACATGAAGAATAAGCCGTATTCGCATACATTCGGCAAGAAAAATGTTTAAGAGGGAGCAAGCTACAAGTCTGACAACCAATTAACAAACTCTACTGAGTTAAAGAAGAAAGATTTTACCAATTGAAGTTGCCTTTTTAAAGACAAACAAAACAGAGACCAAGGCACAGACACAGGTCTTGTTGGAACTTGAGTGAAGTGCTGACGTTATTGACGATGACGGTGCTGAAACCTGAATTGCACTCTCTCCACACACACACTTGTTTCTATACACGCTCACACCCACATCATTTTCTCTGGCATGAACACCAACCGCTGGTTATGACAGCCCTCCAGCAGCTTTCAGAGAAGGAAGAAAACAACAGCGAGAGGCTGAGACTTATATGCGCCTCTTTAATTTAGCTTCAATTGCGTACCAGATCATTAGTGCTGTTTGGTTACATTGTAAGACCTCTCGTATCAAATCAAACCATCTGCATTTCATTCCTCCTTCGGCAAAGTGTTCGACTCTTGAATTCCAGCTGGGTAAGAGCATGTAGCAACACAGCCGAACTGACGGAGACATGTACAGTTACGCGATACTGTGCTTTCTGGTCGGTGAGGCGCGGTCCACACCAATTAATGCCGGCATCATCAAGCTAGTTTTAATGAGCCACACCAAACTCATCCGCACATTATCTTCAATGTAGGGTAATAATAATATGGTAAAGTAAGTAGTTTTTGG
>NW_005188306.1:2510-4752 GCF_000239375.1 Pundamilia nyererei
TCCTATTGAGTGTTGTTCTTCTTCTCTACAGATGGTGAAAACACCATGAAAAACATCGTGTACCATACAGGTAAGAACATCCCAGGAAGTTAGTGCTGTTCATCAGAAGAGTCCAGACTGAAGAAGTCACTTTGATGACTGATGAAACATTTCTCCCACTAGAAACGCTTCATCCAGATGCAGAGAATCAATTAATGGGGACCATTAAAAATACCAATAAAATACAATTTATGAGGCCTTATGTAGGAAAAGTTCTTCAATCCCTGTTGCGCTCAGTTCAGCGCACTGAAACGCCCTTATCAGCTGTAATGAGTCCTGTAGGCATCATCAGTAGGCGCCCGCTTTCACTTACTACCAAGCTCAGTATTCAGTTATCCTCCATTGTAACCAGTGATAAACCAGAAGCTATCTAAATTACAAAGGAGACAGCTAGCCTTTCTGTGTGCTTTGTAAAACGTGATTTATAATCAGGATCTTTTCTTAATCTTAACCAAGCAGTTTTGACGCTTTCACCTACTGAAACTAAAGTGAACAGGATGTGGAAAGCAAATCAAACAAAACCTAAAACATCAGACTCTTGTTTGGTTTAATCTGAAGAACTTAGCCTATTATCTCCATTCAGAAAGACACAATGACAACCAATGAGGAGTGTCTATACCTGCTGACTAAACAGTACAGGAAACATTGGACTGATAATGAGAAACGGCAATTCAATAGGCTAAAGTTTGCAACGGGTGTCTGTTTAACATCCTCCGTTTTATTCTTAAACTCGGGTTTGCTGAAGTCAGGTCCCAATTAACTGCTTTTACCATCCGTTGTGTCAGCAGCTGTACTATGAGAACAGCAGCACTGCAACGTGTGTCTGTGCATTGAATATTCTTGAAGGCCAAGAAACTTAAGCAGTCATGTCATGGCCTTTCAATCGGAGCATATCCACTCTGTTCGAAGCCAGATTAATAAGAATAAGGAGAACAACCACGCAGATCATCAAACAGTTTGGGAAATAATCTAATAATTAGTTCTGTATAGACTTCACAGAACAGGTCTCAGAAATTATTAAGTTTCAGCCGTCATCAGGACCTACCTGGTCAGACTGTTGTTTGGCAACATATATTGTAATTTCAAAAGCAACCCCAAGTTTAATTTGGTATTTTTTAGATCTATATACACCAATCAACACATCACCAAAACCTCTATACTGAGAGGTCTGCAAGCAAAGGAGGATTTTTACAGCAAAAGTCATGTCTTCTATCTTTAAACCCTTAAACCTATAAATGGATCAGGGAAAAAAACACAGTACTTCAAGAAAAAGCCCTGTGCTTGCATGAGCCATCAATATTTGTGAGAGGTTCAATTCTTATGTTTTGGCAGTTGGCCTGGCGGTGTGAGTGCATGTGTGAGCCTGCTGAGTGTGGGCTTTTTTCTGCTTTGCAAGTAACATGGAAGTAAGAAGCATATGAAACCTACTGTTCCAGTTCACTGTCTGTCTACAGTGGTCTACAGTTTAATCTGTCTCCATCTTCACATCAGACATGCATGGTTGACAGTTTGGTCTCAAATGACAATGTGATGCTAACAGTGAACATCCACTACAAGGAGCACCTGAGGCTCACTGAGGTTTTCTGCACCACCAAGGCGAAGCCAGCAGCAAGCAGATCTCCTCCACATGCCATTTAAATTACTTCCTTAGCTAATGCTAAGTTACTATCACGTGATGCAACCAAAAACTTTGCTTCCCTTTTAATTTTAAGGTACATTAGCACAAAAGGGTCAAACAGCATGAGGGCCATTAATCACCAAGAGGAAAAACGTTGTTGAGATTTATGTTCAAACTTAGTTTCCAGCCTGTATGACTTTTGGTCTCTTGTGAAAATAAAAGATTGGAACCAGCGGAGCCCGAAAATTCCCACAAGATACGATTTTGTAAAAAAAGGGATGTCTGGATATTTTTACGTCACTGTGTTGGAATGAGCGAGCACGTCTGGATCACCATCTGGACGCTCAGTTGGCTTTTTATGTTGAGGTGATGCTGACTGTCAATCTTATCAGCAAAAACCCTGAAACCTGTTTCTTCCGTCTTATAGCTGAGGTTTTATTTCTGCTTCATTAGAGGCAGTTATGCTATTGCTAACAGACAGGTGGCAAGAGTCAGCAATTTTACAATTTAAGCTTGTACCCCTTATTTGACCTCGTTTGATTTTTCTGCTTCCAGCTGAGTTTTCTTATCTGAAAAAGAAAAAAA
>NW_005188306.1:4772-8391 GCF_000239375.1 Pundamilia nyererei
TTTTTTCCTTGTAATTCATGACTGTGTCGAAACATTGCAATGAGTCACCACAAACGGCACTGGTTTGGGGGCCCTGAGTCATGATCAGGTTCAACAGTTTCTTCCAATAAAAGATGATTGCAAAAGCTTTGATGGAATTATTTAACCTAGCTATATTAATAAGTACGATAGCTAATCTAAATCTATAGTTTGGGCAGTACTATAATAGATACTGTCTGGTATTATAGGTGTTCTTCTCATTTCAGACTTCTGATTCACCACAGCTTTCAGAAAATCCCATGATTTATATAGACGAACACTATAAAAAAAACAAACTGGTTGGTTTTCAGTGAGCTTCACCATAAACATTTCTGTTGGCTTGACCTGAGAGTCATTAAATAAGCATAAAGGTCACCAAACTGGGGCTGAAAATCTTCTGCATGATAAAAACAAAATACATAAAACATGATCAGTTACCTGGCAGAACTGCACAGTAACAACAGCATTTAGGGTACATTATACAATCATGAGAAAAAGCTTTTTCAAAGGGACTCTATGCTATGAACAAAATAAGATCCCATGAATTAGTAGCTTTTAGAAAATAATAACTTAAAGTACTGGTTTTCATTAAGGAGAAAGTTTGGCACAGTCTTTTTTTCTTTGTTTTCTTACAATGTTGCTTCAAGTCATTGCAGTTTTTTGGGTACTTCTTTATGCACAGCTCTCTAAGGTCCCTCATGGCATTTCAGTGTAGTAAGTCTGAAGTTTAACTGGGCCACTGCAACACCTTGATTCTTTTCCAGCCATTCTGTTGTAGATTTGCTGCTGTGCTCTGGATCATTTGCTGTTGACTGATGGTCTCAAATTTAAGTCTAGAAGACTTTGGTATACAGAGAAATCCATGGGCAACTCAATGACTGCAATGTGCCCGGGGCCGTGGCTGCAAACAATCCCAAATCATCGTGCTGACAGTTGGTATGGGGTGTTTGGCTTTTCAACAAACGTGCTGTGTATTATGTTTGAGAAGTCTTGCAGTTCGCTCAGATTAAACTTTGCAAACCTAAGCTGTTCTGTTCTTTTACAGAGAAAAGGCTTTCTCCCACCAACTTTTCCAAACAAGCCATACTTGGCTACATAACGTTCCCTAATTCTTTGGGAAGCAGTAAGGGTCTACTTAGTTTTGTGACATGTGACAACTCTCTTTTGCACATGTATGCAGTGCTTCTTTGATTTTAATGTGTGATCTCTGACTGAATGCTCTCTTAAAGTAATACATCATCTTAAAAAGAAAATAAAACTCTTTGAGGTTGACTTTGCAAAGAACGAGGAGATTGAAGAACTCATCCCCAGCTCCAGGGTGAAACACTGGATCTGGATTCATCCAGTGTCAGGGTTAAGACTTTCTAAACTTTCATCGATGACTGTTAATTAAACACTAACAGATGGATCAGTTGTCCAGTTATCCTAGATTTAATTTTGATGGATTTGCACTTAAGAGGCTTCCTCCTCTTTATGGGTATGGCTGTACATGGGACAGATGGGAAACCTAAGATGGGACCAGGCTCTGTAGGGACTACCTGAGGTCACACAGCAAGTGATCTTTAAGCCCTGCAACCAGAAACAGATCAATAGTCTGTTATGTGATGTTGTGTTACCTGAAGCCGGACAGTATTTTGCATATTATAGTCGCTTTCTCCTTGTGTGGAGTCAGAATACACACAGCATGAGCGCTGGCAGCATCTGATCATCTTACACTGCACTAATTTAAGCCAAGTCCCCAACTCTCTCTCTCACACACACACACACACATATATACTGGAGAAACCCTGTGGCAGTCATGGTTATGCTCATAAACATATGGCAACTGCAGTATCCAGGTATGCCAGTGAACAGGCCCTGGTTTGTCCCTGTGGAGAAAACCAGCCTAACACCGGCTTGGTCTGGCTTGGCACTTTGGCTCAGACCAGTCTGATGTGATTATAATAATACAGCTCATCATTATGGCCGGGCCGTGACTTCTCAGCAGGCTAATGGGACCATGTCAACTCATGTTGGCTAATTGGTCTTAATGGGAGCACAGTTTGCTAGGCTAATGAGAAGCTGAACAGGAGAGAGAGACTGAGAGACAGAAGAACACCCGAAACTTGAATTTTTTCCTTTTTAGTCCCTTTTTTCTCCTAAGCCCTACCGTTAAATAGAATAAAGTATTTATAACACGTTTACATAATTTTATTTAAAAAAAATACACACCAAATAAATTATCACTGGTGGAAATGACTTCAAAACGTTCGCTTAACACACCTGTATGAGAAGGTCGACACTGAAAAAAAATTTTTTTATGGAGGAAGTAGGTGCAAATTTTTACCGTGACGAGCTTCATTTAAAAACAATACATTTTTACGTAACTCTATCAGTCACACCCAGCCGCGTCTCAGATAACAACTCGGTCATTGATTTTCAATCTCTTGGATTGACTTTTCAATTCGGCTTAACCCAATACACCAACCGACACTTTTGTTTCACTGAAATTTCAAGTTTTTAAGGAGGCTAGCTTACTGCCCTCGCAAACTTATTCCATCCAAATCCACAGCACTAGCAGCGGGAGCCAGTTGCAAAGTTACAAATCCATTAAAAATAAGTGATAGTTGATGGGTTGGCTGTATGCCGAATTATATAGGTGGTGTTAAATATGAGGAAAATGGTTTAAATGATGTTATAAAATGGATGTTCGCTGATAGACAACCGAAACATATTAAATCGTCAGATTTCAAAACGGAGTACAACACTGGCTTCTCGCGACCAGAGAATGCCGACATCTATCGGAGTTAATTGACCATCAATATAGTCAAGCAAAGAAATGTCTCTTACCGAGCATCAAAAGCCCGAAAGCGAATGCGAAAAGACACTTATCCATGTTCCCTCCTCTCTTATTCCACTCTTATCCTTTTTCCTTAATTTCCCCCCGCTTTCTTTGTCCCGCGTTGGGGGTAAGACCAGTCCTCTCCCGCCGCTGTCGGGCAATCCAATAAAACTCTCAGATGTGTGCAGTCAGTCCGCACCGCACACCGGGCGGAGCCGCTACGCAAAACGGATGCACACACCGCGGTTTCTGATCCAGCGAGCCGAAAGTCCGGGTCCGGGGGGAGAGCGTTTACATGGCACTTACACTGAACCGGTGTAATGTGTGTCTCTGTGTGTGGGAACTGGGACGAGCTACATAGAGAGGGGGGTGAGGCTGATAGAGGTGAGAGAGAGAGAGAGAGAGAGTGGCCGGAAGTTAGGTGACGGTCTGGAGGAGGGGTGGAGGGAAACAGGGAGGTCCCAGGTGGAGAGAGAGATTCCCACATCATTCTTGCTGTGCCACAAGTTTTAATAGCAAAGATCGCAGTCTGTGTTACACGTCGGGCACAGTCCAGTGATGATATGATGGATTTCTCCATCACAGAGCTTCAATTACAGCAGCTCAATCTCCAGCGATTATCCTTTAATATCGACCTACCAGCCCAGGCTAATACAGCAGCTCCTTGTGTATAATAATTGATACATTTGATTGATTTCTCTCTACAGTAATGTTGCTTTCATGATGTGTTGAAATTGATACTTTGATACCCAGGATGCTTTATGATAATAATAATAATAA
>NW_005188306.1:8769-10675 GCF_000239375.1 Pundamilia nyererei
GCTGACACATCCCAGTTGTCAGTTACAGTCCTGTGGCCAAACCCATGCTGTCTGCTTACACAAAGCCACTGGGCAGGGCAAAGTTCACAGCACTAGCAAGGAGACAGAGAAAGAAGCAAGGGGCCAAGAGGAGGTGAGGACTTTGGTTTTGCAACCTTGGGGTCAAGGGTTAAGACTTCATAGGTCATCTGCGTTGGTGCTTTCTAATTTTAAAGTGTGCGTGTGCAGCCTGGTACTGTATGTGGTCCAACACCGGAGACTCTGTTGTCGCACAACATCTGTTCAATCTGACACATACGCACACACGCAGGTTTATGTTATTGCACCACTACTCTATCAGTTATTAACTAGGTCATGGAGTCTTGGCACCACCTCTGGTTTCGCTGACTGTTATTCCGACCAGCAACCTCAGTTATGATTCGTTTTAGACCATATAAAGTCACTTATTCAGAAAATATGGAGCTAGAACACCACCTTCTGGTCACGGAGAGGAACACTGATAGAAACACATAAAGAGAGACGAAAACAGGGAAACATAACTGGAAAATATAACCAAATCCAGGGACTGTAGATGATCTGAAGGTGAAGGTTTTACCCTGCTAGGATATTATCAGGTACCAGATTGATTCAGTTAATGACCACCCATGACATCACAGCCTTACTGTTATGTGTTTCCTGTGAAAGAATGTGTGCGTATTTCACTGAAACACACTCCTGTACACACCCACTGCCACATGACTTGCCTCAGAGCTGGTTATGGTGGACGCTTGCATGTCTGTGGGTAGATATTGTCTTAAGAATGCAGTGTGGACACTTTACAGGGTGGGGGAGAGGGTACACTGTCCCTCTTACCTATCACAGGGCTAACACAGAGTGAAAGACAGCCAGTCACACCCACATTCACACAGCTTTGAATCACCAACTGATACATGTGTTTGTATCTGTATAGAGGCCACCCAGGTGCAGGGAGACGGAAAGGCTCCAGCTGGCTCATGGATTCAAACCCAGGATCTTCTTGCTGTGAGGCGACGGTGCAAACCAGCAGAGCACCATGCCACCTGCACAAAGAGGTCAAATTCAAGTGTGGCATGAGAACTCATAGACGTGACAGCTGATCTCACTGGAACAAAGTCTCTCTTGTTTTTCTGTTGTTTTTCACTTTGAACAGTGTCTTCAGCGTGCGAGGCAGGCTGTGTACACAGCAGCTGATCCACTGTGCACTCGTTTGGTCTTACAGAGTATTACAGAACTCCAAATATATTCTGGGTTTTTTTCTGCTTACATTCTGTTACACACCAAAGCTCAGTGTGTACATGCTAACAAATGTCATGTGTAAGGCTTCACCAACACTGGAGAGCACATTGTTTTTGATCCAGGATTGTTTACATGGATTTCTAGCAGCTAGCTGCCTTCATGCATGCTGCATCTAGCTGACTTTTTTTTTTTTTTTGCTTTTCATTGGAAGAGTGACAACGTGTCCCCTGCATCCACTCACATGCATGTATCCTTGTCCACAAGAAGTATTACCAGAGGAATGCATTAAGATATTGTATCAAATCCTGGACAGCACTACTTCTGCATGCAAGTCCCTCAATAAAGCCACAGCATATAATTTCCCATCACTATCATATACACTGGATGGAGTTTATTGCCCTAAAACAGAATAATCTCTTCAGGAATCAGGATGGAGATGTTTCATCAGGTCTAAGAAACCTCTTTTCTTATTGATTCACAGCGAGTTTTCCTTCTCCAGGGAACATTTTGGGAAGTGTAGCTTAATCGCTACACGGCGACCGTGGCTCAGGTGGTTGGGAATCGCATCTGTAACCGGAAGGTTGCCGGTTCGATCCCTGGGCTCTCTGTCCTGGTCGTTGTGTCCTTGGGCAAGACACTTTACCCTACTTGC
>NW_005188306.1:39280-40252 GCF_000239375.1 Pundamilia nyererei
CACACACACACACACACACACACACACACACACACACACACACACACACACACACACACTAAGCCTACATGTAGAAAGCCACAAACACATTTTCAGCAAAAAGACAGGATATATGAATCACACACAACAGCCGTCTGCTTGCATCGCTCTGTGCACTCAGAAAAGTGCAGAGGTGAAAATGACGCAGTTTGAAACATTCACTCCCAAACTTACTGCAAATCATAACGACACCATTTATTTAAAAAGACCACTGTGCACAGTTTATACTGACACATACACAAATACATACAAATACAAACACGCATGTCAATCCAAACAATGCGGATAGTTAACTTTCTAGTAAAATTTAGTTAACTACAGCAGACAGCAGTCATAAGAAGGTGAGCAAACTTACAAAATAAAAAACGTAAATGACAAATCCTTTGCTTTTTGCAACATGTACACCAAAGGCTGTTCGCACAATGAAATAATCTGCAGTGACATTCTTTTTGTAGTTTGTCCAGAAAGAAGGAGCCTTCTAGATTGAAAATTGAATACTATGTTGTGTGAAAAGGTTTCTGCAGTGGCAGTGAAGCCACTCTTACATAATGTATACGTGATGGTAAAATTCACAATGTGCAAGTTTTCTTGTAGTAAGCAAAACATTTTTGAGGTTTAAAAAATGTTAAAGTTTGATATTTTATAGTTTGATATTTTAAAGGCACTTCTGCACTGCGGAGCCAATGCAGAGGTGCTTTGAGCCTGCAGTTTTACCTAATTGCCAACAGGGGGCGACTCTTTTGATTTAAAAAAGAAGTTTGGTTCTACAGCGATGTAAAAGAAAACGACCCTTTCACTCCCTTGTCCTCAGAAGAAACTTTTTTTCTGATAAAACGTATCACAAGACACATGACCATAACATGATGCTTAGTTTGTAAAACATGGACCCCATTTGATTCAAACAGGGTGATAAAGCAGGGTATGCTTTAGGGC
>NW_005188306.1:42449-46128 GCF_000239375.1 Pundamilia nyererei
CTATGAGGACAGCTGTTGGTCCACTCCCGCTCCCTGCATCTTCTCCCTTAGCACTGAGGGTTTGATTGTATTGAAGGCACTGGAGAAATCAAAACGCATGACTCTCACAGTGCACCTGGCGCTCTCCAGATGAGAGAAGGCCCGATGCAACAGGTAGGTGACGGCATCATCCACCCTAATGTTCGGCTGGTAGCCAAATTTCAGCGGATCTATATCTCTCCCGACTAGTGGGCGAAGGTGAAGTATGATCCTCTCCATGGTCTTGCAACAGGTCTGAAGCATCATCAGTCAGGAAGAGCCACCAATAACCTCTGAATCCCAGAACTTCCAGGTGTATTAAGTGTCAGTTGATTTAATGCTAATGTCTTGGAAGGCATTAGCATTAATGTCCCATTATTGGATAATCTTGTTTAAAGACCCAGCCCGTAAAAGCTGGTTTAGAGTCTGACAGATGGAGCACATTGTAAATGAAAAAGTGGAAAGTCAGCCACCACAGAAAACCATGGCGATAACAGGATGTATTATATGAGTGTTTCTCTAGAACGACATGTCACAAACTGAGTGCATCGCTGTATTCAGTTTGTGACATGATAAGTGGCACAAACTGTTTTGGAACAGCAACAAAAAAAGAGAACTGAGAGTTTTAACTATATATTTACTCACTTCTGAATAGCTCAACAGATAGTGAGCTCTGTGAGACACATGTCACATAAAAACCTGACTCAAACTCCACCTAGTGTTATAAAAAAATATGCTTTCTGACGATGCACAGACTTAACCAGCTTAAGCTGCAGGTGACTCTTGTTTGGAGTCAGAATTGATTGGATTGGATGATTGAAGTCTGAAGAAACAAGACATATTTGCAATTTAATCACTTGTTCATTTAACAAACACTGGCCTCATTAGCCTCAGTAGCATGTAGAAGAAGCATACAGAGCCACAGCAGCCTGGCACCTGCTCCTCATACTGGTCACCAGCTCGCTCATACACTGCTGTGGCATTCTATCCTATTCCTCAACCAAATGTGGATGTGTTAGTCACCTTAGCACAGGACTAGAGGCAAGCCATTTCATCCTCTCCCCTCCCAAACACTGGAGTTATTCTCTGATAAACTGCGCTCTGTGCGGGTGTGCACTGTCATCTTGGAGGAAAGAGTCTGGTCCCAGACATCAGAAATAAAAGATTGCCACTACTGAAGAATCGTATCTCAATATCTCTCTGCACTGAAGCTGAGGCCGTCACACAACAGTCACTGAGGCAGTCACACAACAGTCACTGAGGCAGTCACACAACATCACGGAAACTGTTACCCTATTGGTGCAGCAATCAGCGTACCATTCTCTGTGTCTTCTCCACACCTTAACCCTGCGATTCAAGTGCTGTCGGAAAACTCTCAACTGACATACATAATGTCCCTGCACATGTTTAGGCTCTACTGCACATATGCTCAGACACCAACTGGCCTTTGTAGCAGTGTCCACAGGTGCTGACAGTCAAGTGCCTGAGTACCGGCATCAGCAAAAAGACAAAAGGTCAAAGCAAGTCAGTAGCAGAACAAGCTGTTTGGCACAGACATGGAAGATTTGGCAAGTTATGTAAATGAATAAGTAATTGAAAAAAAATGGAGATTTGTTTGGCCCAGTAAAAATATAAGTCATTTAAATGTAAATAATATATGAATAATATATATGATGTATTATGATATTTTGTGAGCACAGCAGCTTATATTTTAAATAAGCACATTCTTACCCTTTAGTCGCAAACGCCTCTTCCGTTTGGTCCGGATGCAACAAATGATGACAATTAGGATCAGCACCAGAACAATACCTGATGGTGAGTAATAACAGCAAATTGCATTAGATGTAAGAGTGAAAAAACAGAAGCTTTCTTATGCATTTTCACACCATAGCCCCAAATATGATGTCAAGATTTTAAGCAGAAGACAAACCTTACCTGCTCCACCACCCACAAAAACCCAGATGCTAATTCCAAATAGTGTGTCAGGAAAAGGAAAAGCTTTAAAATAAAAGGAGAAGAAAAGTATCTTGTTAGCATATAAGCTCAATAAAATGACCACTTCAGTTCACGAACATGGAAAAAGGCACATTTGAACATTTGTACACTTGATAACACATAATACGTACAGGACTTGCAGTCTTGTTGAACAGGCTGACTGGTCTCAGAGCTGACGTGGTTAGAAACATTGCAAAAGAAACGAGCATTCAGCACATCTTTGACTGGTCTTGTCAGGTCCTTGACAATCTCTTTTTCTGCCGTCTTTTTATCAACCATAAACCATTTGATCGGATTTTTTTTTTCACTCTGTAGACAAACAGACAATTAGTTAGTGGATTATTAGTTAGTTCAGATTTTAAGTCTAACAAGTCCAACCTCACCAAAATGAGAAACATAATAATCTTTTCATACATTTTCAGTAATTTCCAAGCCATAATTAAATAATACATACATAGAAACCCAACTTCCTGAAACAACATCTCTGAGTAAATGCTTGTAGACAGCACACACAAACCATGCTTGGTTTCAGTGGAGGAGAAATGAAGCTTATGCCCACATATTCTTCAACATCTTAATTATCAGTCAGTTATTTGTAGAGTACAACAATAAACAATGTCCTCACCTGACCAACATTGCAAGTAAAAGTGACTTTTGTCTTATCAGGTGAACATGTCCTCGTCACTGTGGGCTTCTGCACAGGATCTGAGTACAGAAAATGTGATTATATCAACATTATATAAACTACTGCTTTTCTACAATAACAAGTACTGTTGATGGATAAAACTGAACAGTGACTTTATAATAAAACCAAAGATTTTACTCTTAATTATAGTATCTGACTAAAACAGCTTCTGATGGATCAGCACACTTGCTTGTTGTGATATAAGTAGTACAAACATAATGAATATATGTATAATGTGTTGTTACTTACCTAATACACACAAATGCACACTTGGTAAATTTCCCCCCACATTCTCTCCGTCTGTGTAAACCTCTGGTCTGTATCGTCCTGACTTGTCTTTGGTCAGTTTTGTCAGCTTTAGTGATCCAGTTGAATCAACATCATAATTTTTCCCCATGATCACCTGTTTCTGTCTGCGATAAAAGATTACTCTTGTGTCCTTGAACCATTTCAGGTTGTCTGATTCCTTCAACTTATATCCAAGGGGCACAGTAAAGGTTGATCCTGTTGCAGCGTACACATCACAATCATCCTGAGGGCCTTTGAAACAGAAAGGAAAGTGAAGAAAGACAAACAAAAAAGATGAAAAAAATAAACTAGTCATGTTACAAAAGCTCTGAACAATTATATATCAGACCTGAGGTAAATTATGATTCTGTTAACATAAGGGCAAGTTTATGATTTTACTAGTTTTAAACTAGCAAAAATCAAAAATTCATTACATCTACAGATCTATCAAAACTAGTTGTCATGACATCATGACTGTAACTAATTGAACTATTAAGCATCAACAGTGTGGTTAGTAGTTCATTTCGAACTAACACCATTTCCTGTGCATTTTTCAGGAACTACGATGGACCACTCTTAAATTTAATGATGGGTTTTGATCAAGTTTCATTAGTTTTTTTCCCACCACTCTCTCAACCAGTTTACAGCAAAGACTTGTGTACTGTTAATGCTCAATTCCCCTGGAACTGGAAT
>NW_005188306.1:47068-47874 GCF_000239375.1 Pundamilia nyererei
AAAAAAGGACATAAGGACTAACAACAGACAGCACTACACTGTATTAAGATCAGACATAGCTGTTAACATGCTGAAATCATCAAAACCAAGTGAACTAAGAAGAAGTGAAATGATGTAACTCATGACATATAAATCCTGCAGAAGAGCAGAGGAGCAACAGCTTCCACCTACGAGAATACATGTTAACTGAAATAAACTGTGATATAAAGCATTGGATTCAAATTTGACAATGAACTGCAATCACAAGCATTTTTATGGCAGTAACATGAGTAGAATGAGTCACTTGGTCTCTAAAGAAGCTATTTCCTCTACAAAAATTCACAGAATTGTTCCGTATTGACGGGTGAAGTCGCTTTTGCAGTTCATAACCCCGTTTCAAACTGTCATGCTGACAAACAATAGAGGAATGTGTGAAGGCTGCATATAACAGACACCAACGCCATCATTACGCCTCCGCAGAAGGTGACATTTAAAAACCAGCAACGATAAGATGCACAGTGTGTTCAACAGAAATGACTTAACTGCTTTTTGTAATTCGCCTCCTGTTGAGCGTTTATCAGATCTATTCACATAAACACGAAATGATTTAAACGTAAACGGCTCAAAGGAAAGAGGGGGAACAGAAGGGAATCTTTATGGTTTAATTACATCAGAAACAACTTTCATTAGTTTGTTTTGTGACCATAAATTAAGAATTACAATATTTGATGGACGTAAACTAAATTTTAAAACTCTATGTTTTTATCGTTCTTATAACCCATTAGTTCATATATATTGATATAAAAATTCATAAATGCAATTTCATA
>NW_005188306.1:48673-50225 GCF_000239375.1 Pundamilia nyererei
AAGTTTGGATTTTAACAATAAAAACCTCAACCTGACAGAATAAACAGATTAATTGAAACATACCTGTGGAGGAAACGAAGCAGCAGCAGAGCAGAAACGCAGCGATGCTGACAGCAGAAGCCATCTTCTTCACTGTTCTCATCACATTCAGCTAAAAAGAACAGCCTCTTTCCATTATCGAGGTTATTTCCTGTCAGAGCGCAGTAACATCACATATTTTATGTGTGTGTGTGCCACCGTACACGCACGTGTGTGCGCATATATGGTTTTGAAAGGAAGTGATCCAAGAGGCCTCATCTGCTGTCACAGATAAAGAACAAAGCAAGCCAAGCAAATGTCACACTTAGAAGACAGAGTGCATCTTTTTTTAGTTTGAGTTCAGCAGTATAAATATATCTGTGATCTCCTATTAGAGATGTTCAAAAGGTAACCAGAAGTTCAAACACCAAACTGCTAAAATATGGGTAGCAGGTGAAATTGTAAAACTTAAAACAAAAGCAAGTGAGAAATATAAAAGCTCATAAAACCATGAGTGAGTATGTAATATGACAGTTAAAGTTATGTAAGAACACATTATATCTGCATTTGTTTCCAGTTAAACACCTGCAGTTAAAAGGTTGAAACTGTAATCATGTGGAGGCTTAAAGCTCTTACCTCTGAGGGTTTGCCACGGTCAAAGGTCAGACAGCCGCCATCACTGCACACGTTTTACCTGCAGATACTCCTGCACGTACACGTAAATGAGAGCTGTGCATTTGTATTTGCACAAGTCCATGTTGCCTTTGCACCACTGCCCTGTCACAGGGAAAAGTTCAAGATGCTGAATTGATTAATCTTTGTAGAGGTGAGACACTTTCCCCCTCATAATGTTAAGTCCCTGTTGGATTTTAATAAGACTTTAAAATGTAAATCTTTTTGTTGTCCACTTTTTGGAAGCTAACATCAAATTTGAGGGTTTTTTTAGTGATAGGAAAAAACAACCATCCACCATCATACAATATATGTTTATTTTTACTCCAGACTGTGGGTAAGGCTTCAAAAATTCTTCCTCCTACGTTTCCCATGATGCCATGGAACTCAATGACCGCTTTTGTTTTACCATCTCTGCCGATTCCTATAAGAGATGAAGGTAGCAGCTAAAATCGTATTATTATTTATTATTAATCTTATTTGCATGTGCAGTCCCTTTGCAGGTTACATGCAAAAGATCACAAAAGTGCCACATAAAAAGTAAATCACAAACCCCCCCTGCACGTTCATTTAGCTACTCTGTCATAAAAACACAAAATGCTAATGTGTTAAAGAAAGTATAGATTTTAGTAGACTTATGTTCTTAAATATACTGTTCTTCTTAGACACCATGCCCAAGTTCCAGTCTCCCATCACACTAGAACTCTACGGGGTGCGAAGCAACATCTCCGTCTCACTCGGACTTTTACATTTGAAGCTGCTGAGTAAAGAACATATCGCACATGCAGGTATCTATGGGCGAAGATGTGTGCATGAATTTGACAGGAGAGAAAATACACGAGGCTTTATGTGCCAGTTTAAA